>NW_018020588.1:1446534-1594576 GCF_002006095.1 Pseudomyrmex gracilis | reverse complement strand
GGTGGCGTCGTCGTCGTCGTCGTCGTCGTCGTCGTCGTCGTCGTCGTCGCCGTTGTCATCGCGCTTGATTCGTTTCCGCTCATTATAACGCGACGATAACGATTTCTCGCCTCGTCGACGATCGGTGTTGACGATCGTTAACCGCTCCGACGAACTGTGAACCCTCTTTCCGCTTTACCCTCATATCCCTCTTCCCCAAATGCAGCACCGGAAATCGCGCCGTGATCTTTCTGGCTGGAAAACAGACGACTTGACCACTACGTTAGATTCGACTTGATCCAAATCTGAATCTTTTTCAATTTGCATACACTCGAAGCAACTGAAATACAGATATTATTTGCACAATTATTTTCTAACTTTGACGTGAAATATTTGTGTATTTTTTCTAGAAAAATCGGAGAAAAAAGCCCGTTATAAATGAAAATAGGAGGAGAAACAATATTTTTTATAATCTTTCGCAAACAATTTTACTTTTAGATTTATTTTTTTGTGTCATTTTAAATGCTACAGTATCTTTTGTTCCTTTCAACTCTTTCAAAATTTACGATCCCTGTTTGACTCAAGATTCAAAATGTAATTTCCGAACGTGTTGACGATTTAAACGTTATAGATATCCTTGACTTCCTTGAACTCCGAGATCTTTGAACTTTCTCCGTTGGAATTCTTTGACTAGAATACACAGACAAGGAAGAATACGCGATAGAATTTGTTTGCGATTTATTAGCCGCGGGAGAGATCGCGAGTAGTTCGTCCGAGTGTATTCCCGAGAAATACTGAGATAGAGAAAGAAAAAGAGAGCGAGAGAGAGACATACTGTCAGCATCCTGCGATAAGAGTGCTCCTTAACGAGAGTGTGTACTTGAAGCGAGCGTTAAATATTGCCGGGAACCCGTGGATTTACATGACACAGCGCGGCGAAAAGTCTTTTGTAGATAAGAGTTACGTGTTTGTGTGTAATTGGATAAAGATCGGCTCGAGTTCGTCATCGTTCTTTCTTTTCTTCCCGTCCTGCCATTACCCTTCTATTCTCTTTCCTTCAAATTCCGTGAGAGGCAAAGATTTTATTGCCGTCGTATTTCTTTCAGTAGATAGACCGAATGCATACGATCCGGTGCATACGATGCAATCTCGATGATTTTCTTGGACAAATCATTGCAAAGGAATCCCAAGTAGTAGAAGAAGAGTTCCCGAGTAATACAGAAAGAAGTTAAAGATAAATCGGTTTACTAAACCCATTGCAAACGCCACATCTAAACAAGTTGTACAAAGTTCTCAAGAAAATTAACACACTTCCCGAATAGTATAATATTACACGTCATTTAAGTGTATGAATGATGTTACATAATTTCATTTTATTATATGTATTAATTTTGCAATATTTTCGGCTATAATAGAAGTTAACAAAACGAAAAAACAGTGAACAGTACAAAAAAAAAACAAATACTTATGTATACAATTAACTCTTGTTTGCTATTTATTATATTTAAAACAGAAATAACAAAGAGAGAAAAAGCTATCGTGTAATCGTCAAGTGGACTTCTAATCAAGATAATCTCTATCGCCATTCATAGAATGCTTTAAACAGTGTGCGTCCTTGGGAAATTGTTTCAAAACTATAGAAAGTATCGCAATCGAGAAAACCGGAAACCATTTACGTTCACCGATAAAGATCGGAATAAAAAAAAAGAATATGATTCATTGTGTGTTGCTCATAGATCACATTATTCTATTTTTCCGCGGTTCTCTCAAAACTGTTTCATGCAATAAGTTTCTTTGATTTTTTCTTTTATGATTGTTAATTGATATCTCTTGCCGATATCGAATGGAGCAACGAAGCGTGGAATATTGATCGGATATCGATTTTTCGATATCGCTGTTCTCGGCAATGAACCGCGCCGCGGAAAAATACAGTTACGCGATTTTAATTCATATACACTTACGTACACAAAATACATCATGCTTGCACTCTCTCTATAGCACCTTCCGTATTACTGCATAATGCATTTTTGACTACACGTGATCACTTTCACTTTATGTAATATCTCCTTTTATGGCGCGAACAAAAGACAGCTTCAAACTTATTACTGAAAAAAATTGTTTTTTGGAGCATTTGAAGGAGATTTAATCGTCTTTAGAGACTACACTTTTTTCAGAATATAAATCTTAAAAAAAGCATTCCAACGACTCCATCGACAATTATCAGATTCTAGAAAATATTTAAACTTCGGGAGATTAAATGTAGATTATGATAGGAAAATTGAGATAAAGAATATGAGTTTTCTGAATATTTATGAAAAGTTCAAAACCTGGAAAATTACAAAATATCAGACTTTACTACCTGTCCCAGCATGGTTCTTGCGAGAAATTCACGATATAAAAAACAGCAACGTGCGCAAGCAAAACGACCATGGAGAGGAATAAAATGCGACAAAGATATGAAGAGAGAGAGAGAGAGAGAGAGAGAAAGAGAGAAACAGCTGTCATATCCAGAGAAACTGCGGTGATGAGAAAGAGAGAGAGATAGGCAAGACGCACACGTAAACAGACACGATTATTATACCGTGTGCACGCGCAAGAAAAGAGATAAGACAGCACGACAGAATTGTGCGCGAAAAAAAGACGGATGACGCTAGACGCGATAGAAGAGGACAGAGAAAAGGCTGCATCTTACTCGGCGAGTATTCCGAGTGCGGCGGCGCAGCGGAATATCTACCTGTCAGCGTGCATTCCACGATCCCACGGCGTGTTGGCGTCTCCGCGTGCGTCTCCCGTTCGCCAATGTACTTCCCCCGTCGCACTTACGCGTCACCACATCGCGGACTCCGCACGCAAACTTATCGCATTTATTCGCTGTTCCTTGTTGTACGTCCGTTTTTCGGGACGGACATTAAACCGGTGACGTGCCGCGATGCGCGAACATGGCGCACTCACTCACAGTCGATCCACAGGTTCAGTCGCATGCGTTCGGAAACGTGAACCATGTGGTGAACGTGGCGCGAAAATCCGTCGCTCTGAGAGGTCGTTGCGATAACGCTCCTTCGTGTCCCGAGTTCGCTCGAGTTCCGTTTTGTCTTGCGAATCTGAAAAAAACTCGGCACGACGCGACTCGTAACTTCTTTCTTTGAGAATCGCGCAGCGTCCAGCAACTCGACTCGACTTTAAGCACCGCGGGGTAAATACTACAACGAAGCGCGCCGCTTTCGCCTGCGGTGTGTACGGCGACTGTACCAACCAATCCCCACCTGGACCGCTCTACCACGTGATAAGAACGTCGGCCAATCGTGCGACATCGATCACGCGGAGGAACCGTTCTATGTTCTATATGTTCCATTTCTGCAATTTCATTACTTATTGTAGTACAATCTTTTTCGCGAAAAAAAGACGAGTTAGAAAGTAATATATTGTAAATAATGTAAATGGCAGATTTTTGCTATTTTTACCTTTAAAGTACAATTATTCTTAAAATAATATTCTTAGTATATAAGTCGCTCACAAGCGTTCTAGACAAAGCTTGACACAAGTACCAGATCAATCGATTACTTGTCAACAAACTACATTCCGCAGTAAAATAGACAATGATAGCTTTAAAAGTGCTCTAGTAGAGAAAACTTGACCTTGCGTTTAATCTGACGTTCGCACGCATTCAGTGAACTTGAAAAAAAGAAACTAATTTCAGATCCGTTACATACTCGTGCCATTCACCCGGATTTTCGTAATCATCCGAGTGAAATTTTAAATCATCGATGGATCGATCATCGTGTACACGCGCGTGTTGTGTTATCGGTATATTTTTCTATCTCTGCTTTCAGATACATACATATATTTGTGTGTAGAGAGAGAGCATATATGTAACATATTTTCCACATAATTCATTAAATAATAATTGATAGACGAAGTTTCCTTGACGTTGCACAATTGATAGTTTATTTATTAGAAGATTTTTTGCACATTTTTCTCATATATTTCAGATTGTTAGATAAGTAAGAAAGTCAGAATATTTGCGCCAAGTATTGTAGCAAAGAGCATTTCTCGATGTTCTTCACTATCTTGAGAAGCATTGTTTCTCACTTCGGTTTCTGAAAGTTGAAACTCACAATAATAATGTAAGCTTTATAAAAACTGATAAAATTTGTAACAGTAAACTAAATGAGTTTGTTAAAATTTAATACAATAACTCATTTCTCTCACATTTAATTTATGCGTATTTCGAAACAATGTTTTAATTGTTTTATTGTTTCGTGCATCTTTAAAAATAGAAAAAAAAGGATGATGTGACTTGTTGCTCTTTTCTTCTCATGGGGTTCTCACCGTATTCGTAATATTGCGACAGATCTGTCGATTCGTCCTCACATTCCTCTGTGACCGATCTTATCCTTACTACTTCCTGTCTCTCGTATTTATCGGTGGTCTTACCTCTGAACGGCATATACAAGCCAGATCTCACGCGATTCTTCAATCCATTACTAGCGACGACAACCTGAAAAATGTGGCAAAAGTTTTGTCCTTAAACACTAACCATAATCGTAGACTTCGCTGGTTTTCTCGTTCACCATTTCTTCTTCATTTCCAGCTTCATCCTCTGCGGTTTCTTCATCGATGTTCTTGTCGTCGATCTCTCTATTGTTCTCTTCTTCTTCTTCCTCGTCATTTTCATCCCTATCCTCATCATTCTCCACAACTGAGCGATAAAATTTGTTTTCGTCTAGTTTATTTCGAGGTTGATAACGCGTTTTTCGAATGGCATTATAGTCGTTGTACGCCTGTTTGATCCCGCGTGGATTCTCGAGAAGACGACGTCGGACCGGCTGCACTAAATTTCCGTAAAAAGCGGATTCTATGTATAAAGTATGACCGTGAATACTTTTGACAATCATAGTTGACGCAGGCGGTTGTGAGGAGATCCAATAGGATTTATCGCCGACAATATGAAGGCGCGAAAAAACTAAAATTATTGATAAAAGAATGAACATAAACATAGTTTGAGATCTGTCATTATCAATTGGTAACGATGCGATTGAATCTAAGCGCGATTAAATCAATCGCGCAAAATTGTACGCATCAAATAACGAGCCACTTGAAGTAGTTTTACATCAGTCAAGTTCGATATAGAATGCATTCGTATTGAGCGCTTACGCATTTTAAGCGTCAATTTATTTTTATTACTATTTAAATGTAAAACAAAAATAGACTGACGCTCAAAGTGCATGAGCGCCCAAAGCGAACGCATCTATGATAATAATAAAATGTTATGTGTATAACTGTTATTTAGTGACCACACAATTGTTTAATATAAAAGTATTATATGTACATAAATATATAAACAAGTTTTACATAGAAAAACTGTTATATTTTATAATCAATGTATAAAATACATAAAACTTTAAATACACGCATAATGTGTAACTCCGATGCACTTAACACAGATTTTACTTTTAAAACTAAGCAGGATTTTTATCTAAATATATTTGCATGGCGATATCTGTGCGACATTGGCTTAGAACAATGTAGTCTTTGCTTGTACAGCCTATCACAGGGCATCTGTAAACATATACACATATAAGCATCTTTATACTTATAGTAACAGACAGTACAAAAAAAGCATACCGAGTGTTTTTGTTTTTTTCTAACATAGCGATAAGGCTTGCTCTGTCATATACATGACCACAGACTGTATTTCTTACAGGATCAGTCATTCTTGTTTTTGAAATTGGATCAATTACATTTATGTCACGGTTTGTCAGTTGCAGATCTGTGTCCGCATCATCCTCATTACTTGTGGTTTCAGTTGCTAAATCATTTGTATTAAGTCAGAAAAGTCCTACAAATTTAAAAAATCATAAGCAATCTCAAACTCAACTTAGCAATACCTTTAAGCAAATCTTCAATCTGACGGTCATACTGTATTAGTCTCTTATCTTCTGAAGAATCAATTTGAATATCTGATATGGCTTCTGTATATTCCTGCAATGGCAAATATTGCAAGATTCTTAAATAAAACTTACAAGTTTTGCCAAATAACTGTATTCTTACTTTCACAATTTCTCTTGTGCTTCTTTGTGGCTCCATCTCAGATACATATTCTAATCGCTGCTTGATGTCATTTGCAGCCTTTATCCTTGCAGTTTCAATACAGTTCTCCTTCAAAGCATTTCTTAAATCAGTCAATACTTTGAGTTTTTCTTCTTCATCAACTAAATACATACATATTTATATTATTACTTTCTATTTTTCTTTACAAAAACCATTTAAGAAGGAGAGTAAATATTTAGTTTAAATATCCATGTATGTATAATTTATTAAATTTTCTATGTATAACATTCAATTACTAAATATGAGAGATATAAAAGATAATATAAAACAAACATGCATTGCACATAAAGTGTAGGCAAATTTAAATATGTTTCTAACCTCGTTTTAAGGTCTTACCATAGTATTTTAAAATATTGCCTGCTGTTTTCGCAAAACAATCGTCGAGTTCTTCTATTATTTGCATAAATTGGGCCATCACGTATTATTGTCCACGCTATATGATCCAATAATAATTTAATGAGAAATCACGTCGAATTTTCGTCTGTCAACCACAGTCGAACCTCCCAAAACGTATACAAATCCACTCTCAAAACATATACTTTCCCTTTTATCGCTTTTCCCACCATGATCACAACCAAAACTGCGCTAGCGCGAGATGAATTTATATATCAGGTAAGTCTTTGCGCACGCGTGAGGTAAAGAATGGGTGCGTTCAGACAACTCAACAGTTGCACAACGGTTGAGAGATAATCACTTCTGATTGGATCATACTTTTGGAACCGCAGCAGATTTTGAAGAATAGTCCTATCATAAGTGATGATCTTTCAACCGTTGAGTTGTCTGAACGCACCCAATAAGGGAATAGGGGAAGTATACGTTTTGAGTTGTGTTCCCCACTCGAGTGCATCTGACAATTTATCTTTGTTTCATATCTAGTGAGTGATAAAGTATACCCGAGTAAGGAATCGGAACATAACCTTGGGAGGCTCGTCGGTCCCGACTGTATATGTTTTTATGGGAGGTTCAACTGTATTATCAACATTGGCTGTGTTCCGAAATTCACTGCCAATACTGGAAATCTATAATATACATCACGTAAACTATATATATAAATTTTCAGTACTGGCAGTGAATTTTGGAACACATTCTACATATAAAAAACTGTTTATATGTAGAACCGTTTACGCTGCTTTTGCAAAACTTTTATTTAATAAAGTTTTTCTTGAAGATTCATGATATATATAGATCTATAAGAGTAGCTCTCAAAAAGAAAAACCTGAGGGCGGCCCATTGTAGTTTTTTTTACGACGGTTTAGGGCTGTGTTCAGTTAAGCAAAATGGAACGAACTAATGTAGGAAATGCAGGAAATACAGAAATTGGAACTAAAGAGCCGTCTACAATGGAGAGTCGTAGGCCGTAACAGTAAGAAATTGACCAATCACAGACAAAGTACAGAAGAATAATCGATTGTGATTGGTCAATTTCTTACTGTTACGGCCTACGACTCTCCATTGTAGACGGCTCTTTAGTTCCAATTTCTGTATTTCCTGCATTTCCTGCATTAGTTCGTTCTATCTTGCTTAACTAAACACAGCCTTAGGCCGCTAGTTTCAATGCTACATCCACAAAAGTAGATGTAAAACCCGTCCTATATTAAGCACGAGACTCAAACGCAAGTATCAGGTCTCGTGGAGTTGACTAATCGCATAGTGAAATCAGCCAATTGAGCAACGTGATTGGTCAATTCCACGAGACATAAGACTTCTGTTTGCGCTTAATGTAGAACAGGTTTTATATCTATTTTTGTGGATAACGCAGAAAGAAGCGGCCGAAACCGCTGGCTATGAATATAAAGTTTTATCGCGCTGAGCTACTTAGCATGTGTTAAATCTAGTTCTAATCGCGAACAATTATGTTCAGCGTCAAAAATGTCAAAATTTTCTTTGCGCTCTTGGTAAGCTTTCTATATCAATCTTTTATTCTACGAAAATGTGTTTTCATGTAAAATTAAATATTGTGAAGGTATTGCGAAAAAGAGAAGAAAGTATTGCCCTATATATCTTATAGTCTGATTTAAATGTTTTTATTTAACGATCAATAGTATGATATCATGATGCTCATGTGTCTGATAATTTTGTTCCTCTTCCTGATAGTTTATCTGATTTTATTAGCATTTTGTTGCATAATTGTGTATATATGTACATACACGTCAACTAACATATCGTATTCAGAAGTGGTTTATATGACATTTTGATTCGTGTAATTCTTGAATTATCTGCGTATTGATTTTTCTTTACTTTCCGTATCACAAAGATTCGGTGAAATTGAGTGTGTATGTATTCATCAATAAGTTTTTTTTACTTCAATTTACTTATTTCTCAATTAATAAATAAATAAGTTCTAACTTATGTTTGCCGACATATGTTATATTCGAGAATGTTTTTTCTCGAGTCTACTTGTGGTGAAACAAATCTAATAGTAGCGGTTTCGAAAATTAATTAAAAATTATGGAGCTTTGAAACTTATCTTCGTTGATCTCTTTAATTTTCCCGCCATAACAATGTGATAGATTGCATAAGATTATTATCCTTTGTAGTACATGTAAAAGCTATGACGTGTTTTACATATTATTTTGATCATAATAGTATAGTAGCAAGAAGTAACATAGTCTACAGCTAACTTGTATCTTGTAAATAGGAGGTATTTTTAAATTTTTTAATTAAATAGTAATAGTTTTTCTCTGTAGCTTGTGACATTTTTATTTACGTTTAACTTTTAAATGCATGTGAATGCAACTGTGTTGAGAATTTGACCTATGTTCAACTTTCAAATAAATCTTATACTGGTTATGTTCAGGAGAATGGAATTGTGCAAAAGCTGTGTTTATAATTTTCCAACAGTTGGAAGTTTCTAATTTTTATACCAGTGAAAATCAAATATCATTATCAATAGCAAAACAATTTATAGATGATTATGCAACAATTGTATTCTATTTAGTTTTGCTGAAATATAACCATTGTATGGTGGCATAAACTACTTCTAAAATACTATTTATAACAATAATCATTTTCCTTACACCATGTGATAATAATACAACTTGTGATTAATCTATTTTGCTTATGGACATATCTAGATGTTAAAGGGAGTCTGTTTCTTGGCAACAGCAAATAAATCTTTTTCTTTTAATACAATAAGATACATGAAAAATACTGCTGAAATGTCCAAATTTGACTTACCTAGTCGTTTAAAAGGCAATGAAAAGTCTGTATGGTAAATGACATTTGTATTTAAATAAATGCATATATATATATATATTACTATTATTTTATATTAAATGGATTTTCACATTATTTGTTTGGTTAGGGTAGAGTATATCCAGCTCGCCTTGCAGTACAAACCACTAAATTTAGGTCAGGGATTTCCTGATTACTATGCACCAGAAAATGTAACCAATGCTTTAGCTGCTATTGCCAAAAGTAACAATCCTCTTTTGCAACAGTACACTAGAGGTTTTGTAAGTATATGTTGATTCATATATTATTTATGATATTGATAAAAGTGATAAATTTTATTTATCTTTGTTTTATGCGAGAAATGGAATAATAGGTATATTAACATGCAAAAATATTGCAGGGCCATCCAAGATTAGTGAATGCAATTGCAAAATTATACTCCAAGTTCATCAATCGTGATTTGGATCCAAACAAAGAAGTGTTAGTCACTGTTGGTGCTTACGAAGCATTATATACCACTTTGCAAGGTCATACCAATCCTGGAGATGAGTGGATCATTATTGAACCATTTTTTGATTGCTACACGCCTATGGTACAAACAGCTGGAGGAATTCCTAGATATATAGCATTAAAACCAGTAAGGATTTTCAGTGATACAGATGTTTATGTGTGTACATAAATCGTTTTGTAACAACTTATATTCATCATTTATAACGTACTATGACATTTGCTTAATAGAAATCTACATCCGGTACAGTTACCTCTGGTGATTGGGTGTTTGATAAAAAAGAGATGGAGAATCTTTTCAACGAGAAAACTAAAGGCATCATTGTCAATACACCTCACAATCCGATAGGAAAAGTGTTTACATTAGATGAATTACAGTTTATTGCTGATCTTGCAAAAAAGTGGGATACTCTTGTAGTGTCTGATGAAGTTTATGAGCACATTGTTTACAAACCGTATAAACACATAAGAATCGGTAAGAAATGGACATGTGAAACATTTTATTGTACTGTTAAAATTTTAGAAAAATCACTGTTACTGTAAAATTTTTAAACAATTATCTCTTTTTTGTAGCATCACTGCCCGATATGTATGAACGCACAATCACAATTGGATCGGCAGGAAAGACGTTTAGTGTTACAGGTTGGAAAATAGGTTGGGCTTATGGACCGGCAAATTTATTGTATAATCTTCAAGTGGTGCATCAGAACACTGTGTACACTTGTGTTACGCCAATTCAGGTAACTTAAAATAATCGCGTAACTACTATTTTCAAATGTGTCTGTATACGCTACGTTTTATTTTCAGATAATTAAATACATACATTACAATATATATAAATGTTATTTTAATTTCAGGAAGCAGTAGCTATTGGGTTCGAACTGGAAATGGAACGCTTTGATCAGTCAGATTGTTATTTTAATAGTCTAGCGATGGAGTTACTACCAAAACGAGACTATATGGCGAAATTTCTTCGAGAAGTTGGTATGATACCAACGATACCCGAAGGTGGATACTTTATGCTTGCCAACTGGTCCGCGTTAGAGAATAAAGTTAAGCTGGACGAGGAAACAGATGAAAACAGAGATTACAGATTTACTAAGTGGATGACAAAAAACGTCGGCCTCCAAGGTATTCCTCCTTCGGCATTTTACGGTCCCGAACATAAATATCTGGCGGAAGATTACGTGCGATATTGTTTCATAAAGGTAAATAGCACTGTCGCAAAGAAAATGTCATAATTTTTTTACGACAAATATCGTGATTCTACATGACTATATCAGGTAAATATTGATTGTTACATTTTTGAACAGAAAGACGAAAATTTGAAGGCAGCTGCCGATATTTTGAAGAAATGGGTATCCGAATGAGAGTTTTACTTTTATATTTGTACATATTTGCCAATAATATGTGACTTGTTTTTTTATGTCAATTTAACAAACAATTGTTTATATATTGCGATACTATGGTAAGTTATTTGACGCTATTATGAAGATGTTAGGAACCTAATTTTTACATATACATATATGCATATACTATATATTTCAATAGACATATATTTCCACTATTTTGATAAAAATATTAAAGTAAAAAGTATTGTTGAGAAGGAAGTGTTTTCTTCTTGCTTCTCAGATTCTTGGATCCTTTATTTTTTCCAAATCTAAAGTACAGCAAATTTTCGCTTGACTCGCGTGAGCTAATATCAATAATTTGGTTCAATAAAGTTTTCTCGTTTTGCCATCCTATTATCGTACATTCGCCAGCTTCTTTCCTTTTGTTAAGAATGTTTAAAAACCAATTGAAAAAACACTATTCTGTTTCTTGTTAAGATAAAGTTGTTTTGATATTTGATAGTGAGTCTCTTGACAATAAAAACGTTTTCATTAATGGTAAACATTCAGCTTGCAATGATAAGCACTTGAGCAATGATTTTTAACAAGCTACAAAAAAACCGTCCTTGTAGAAAATTAATAAATTTATCGTTTCTGTACATTTTTATCGTTTGTTGACATTTATGATGAGTGTGTGACGGTTGTCTCTCTTACCGGACATCCCTTTAAATTTTGCGATTTACTTTGTTCGCTTTGTTCATCGATCGTTTTTCGCAGTTGACTTAGAGCAGCCTTATTTCGTAATTGTTCCCGCTCGAATTCTGCAAGTCCTTCTGTTGCGAGCACTGTATATCTCTGTCCGATTCTAGCGTTCAATCTCGGAATAAAACCTATTGTAATATCCAAGCAACTGGACTTTATATACAAACCTGTGATTATTTATCGATATTGACAAGAAGCAATCGATAATCACCCTCGTATCCTGGCAACATAGGATGAACGAAGATAGGATCCGTTCTTTTGAAACGAGCATTCACTGTATCTATATCGCTTTTTCGCGGTAGCTGTGGAAACAGTATCTTTTTAAACAATTAACAAGATTTTTCTTATTATCTTCTTAGTTCTGAATTATCAAGGAAATTTTCATGTGTATATGAAAATTGTTTATTCTCTTTTGATTTTATCTTATCTTGTTAATTATCTGTTTCTTCTTATCGCAGAACGCTACGAATTGCTAACCTGGCAATCGCGAGTTACACGATTCGACAGGATAAAGGTATTCTCATGATTAACCGTACGATCGAGCAACAGTTTATGCGTGGCTTTTGCGTACGTTTCGCCGCATCTAAATCGATATTGCGGACAATAACCAGTGTATCTAAAAAAATAATACGCACACGACTTTTCAAAATTTGCGAGTGTTATAACTGGCATCTTAAATTCTCAAAAGTATATTATTAACTCCAAGTTAAAATCAGTCAATCACTTTTCCAATCTTATTTTTTGATATAAATGACAGAACTGTTATCACTTTTTTGTGGTTATCAGTTTACCCTGGTATAAGATGAGGTTCTTCTGTAATTAATAATTCTATTCCAACAGACATTTTGCAATCTTAAAGTTTTTTTAAATAACTTCTGTCGATTATGAAGCGCAAATAATTTGCGTTTATAATTTTTTAATACAAGAATATCATTATTTTAATTGAGAGAGCTTGTTAATTTTGCGTAACGACGTACCAAACAAATGAAATTGCTTCAGTTGTTACGATTTTTGAAATTTCAATCAATTGTACAAAGACTCGAAGCGCAGCTTGCGAGAGATATTTAACTAGCATGAGAGATGTATAGGGGTAAAGAGAAAGAGAGAGAGAAGACTTGTGATATAGGAGGGAGGAAACGCGTACTCATACGGGAAAAGGTGCACGAGTGTGATTTCACTTTCCAGTTTTCATGAGACCATCGTGATGATAGCATACTAGATTTGATTTTCTGGAACTTTGTTTCTTTGCATAATTAAAACCTTATAAGAATGATAATGGACGCTGAAAATATACAAGTGATTATGTGATTTTCCGCCTTAATGTGTTATTTAGAAAAGAGAATTATGTGGTTCCGTCGAGAGATGAGCTCCATCTTTTACGTCGAGTCCGACTGCGAATCTTTGAGTTTGATTAATAATAAGGTAAACTTTCATTATTTGAGAACTAATAACATTTTTAATATAATTAATAGCTAATTATATAGTATATATAAAATAAAACTAACTTGTGTCGAAGTAAAACTTATTACGTTTTCTTAACATTTCATACAAGCTTAATAAATTTAATCTTTTTTTCTGTTTAATAAAGTTTAATTAATTATAATTATATCGATCAGAAATTGTATACTTACTTTGTTAACTAGCGAATGAAAGAAAGAAATTTAGTTTTAGGAAGTTGCATATAATTTACTAACTCTAGTGTGAGATATAGAATAATAGATACTTTTAGATGGAGGAAAAAAACCATGGATATAATTTGCGGAAAAGTGAAAATTCCACCTACGCTCGGTTGCGAAAGCGGTAACAATAGCGCGTAAAAAAAAAGTGAAACTTACACCAGTAACACTTAACGGCTGGCTACATTTATGAGTTCTCCGAATATTGCGAAAGAATGTATAATATAAAAAAAATAGGAAAACAAACTTACCCGCATTTTATGGTTATCTAATTCTATTTTAACGTCTCACTAGAGATTTGTGCATTCTAATTGCTTATATAATATTACAACATTATAAAATACATAACATAATGTTGCTTACAAAATAAAACAAGTAAATAAAATTGTATAATTAATAGTTATTATTTTGCGAACGACTCACGTGAATGGTTTATTTATTAATCTCGCATTTTCGAGGTCGTAACCTGACTAGATGCATAAACCAGGTGAACAGAATGCAGCCATGCGTGTAACGAAGGAATGATAATTTTATCCTTTTTGCTTTTGCCTTGTGTCGTTTTTGTTTCGCGTCCCCTACGACCGGAAGCAACGTTATCGCGCGCGTTATTCGTTGTCAGTCCCTGATGTGGGTGGACGATATATGTAGTAACAGAGATAAGTATGTATACGGCACGAACGTTACATTGCATCTAAATAATGCGTGTAAACTTCAATTACCAATCTAAATATTTTTTTGTCTCTCTTTCAAGAAACGATCGGATTACTTAGAATATTTTTTTTCTTATTACATCACTTGTAAGTTTTGCTTGCTTATATGAAAGTGCGTCATCTCCCCACGTTTTGACCCTTAAACCTTGGGTCTTGTTTAAAACAAATTTTACGTTCTCACTTAATCATAACTGACTCTCGTCGCAAATTAAATGATGAAGCAAAACTATAGAACGCAAATGTGTCGCGACAACTTGAAATATACTATTTGAGTTAGCTTTGATTAGAGATAGATAAGTTTGCTGACCGTCTACAAGAGTCGCTGATCTCGAATTGTGTGTGTGTGTTTGCTCGTATATCCAAGAAATATAACATTTATATATTATCAATAAAAAGATAGAAAACGGAAATCACGAGCGGAAACGACTGTAACGTCACATACGTGCAAAAAGTTTGTTGGCACACGAGTGTTTCCATGAATATCAATCGTTTTCTAGCTTTATAAAGATTCTCTCTCGGGCACGGATCCACTTTGAATAGGAATACAGACACTTGACGCCAGTTGTTAAGTTCCGCTATTTTCTGCACATTTTCCCCGATTTAAAGTCGCGTTTCTGCAATGGTTGTTTGTTCCAAATCGTAATTCGTTAAAGTTTAATATAATTTATATCCGTTATAGACGTAATAACCGTCACGATATTTAGCGTATTATCTTGATGTACCATTTTTTTACATATAGGTATATATAGTTAAATTTTATTAAACTCTATAACACAATGTAATTATCACTATACATGTCAATGCATTTTTATAATACATTAAAATTGTCTTCGACTGATTAACTAATAAAAAAATACTATATTCGGGATGAAAGATCGGACGAGGAAATTTATGGAGTTTCCAAGTGAAATCTAAAGCGATTTTCACGTGACACAGCACACGATGTGTAACACGTGCGACGAGACATGCGACGGCATGAGTCAGTCGCACGCGTCGCCGAATGAAAATTTGACACCCTTAATTTTATCATCTTTTATTTCGTTTCTGGAATATTAATCGCCCTCGACGAGAAACAATATATATAGGGGATGCGCATGACAATATATATTTCACTTTGAATATTCAGACTCGAACACATTTGTTGGCTGAGGAGCGATATAAAACTCGCTGCGAATGCGAGTCACGTCGGTCACGCGTATATGCGCGTGCAGCCATATGAAGTGAACAAAAGAATCGGAAGACAAAACGGATACAACGTGCCGCGGTGCCGCGATGCACTGTCGAGAGATGACGAAGAGATCGCGACATCGTAATTTTATAAACGCACGTTTTATAATTTATAAATTTATTAGTGGGAAAATTAAAAGCGATTTTTCTGCAGAAAGATTACTGACAGAGCTTGTATTTTTCAGTATTGTTTTGATATAAGGTAATTAATATAATGACCGAACAAGCACATCACTGGTTCATTTAATAAAGAAATAATAATAACACATATTATATATGTAAAGAATTAATATATTTAAAAACATATTTTCAAAAATACTTGAAACATTGAAAAATTGTTTGACACTTATAATTTTATTTTATTTTTTTAATAACTATTATTTAATAAATATTATATATATATATATATATATTTTGTATCGTCACGTGTTCATCTGCAAAGAATCGCGCTTTCCAATAATGACGAAGAGTCAGGGATTAGAGGAATCACACCATAGATTGCGATTAACGGTACCAAAGGCTCTTGCACTATCCGGCTTGACACACCATAAGAAATGAGCGATATTAACATATTTACACCGTATACAAGATGCGCTCCTGCGCGATCTCTGCTTCCTCCTGAACATCGTGACTCACGCGCACGTCCGTGGATCTCTTTTGACAGACTTTATGACGCTAGAAGCACTGTAATCCATAAAGCCACGAAGGATCATAGACACCGCGGGAAAAACAGTTTGCGCCTCGCGTGAGCAAGCAATACGGAATTTTTTACATTGGATTCTCTGAAAAATTGATGACAGGATCATTAAAAGAGAAATAGAAAAAAGAATATATGAAGAGAAGATGAAAACGCCATATGATTAAAACTAATTTTACTCTTTCGTTCTCAAGGAAAATATATGTCAACATGTTTTCTCATGCGTGAACTTATCAAGATTGTTTATAATTCTCCTACGATTCCGGTTGCTTCACTAGTCAAAGAGGGTGAAAACACTTGCATACACTATGGCCACCGAGTTGTTAAAGCGGTCCTATGAAGAGTATGGAGAAGTAAAGGTCAAACAGGGTTGCTCGGTGGAGAGGAAGAGAAAGGACACAAAGAAGAAGGGGAGAGCAAAGGCTTCGGAGGAGGGATACTCGAGACAGCCACCAGCTCCAGTATAGTTCTACTCTTCGTCAGGTGTGTTTCGTGAACCATTTTGTACAGATCGTGAATCACGACAAAGTGATCGCAAAACATATCTTCAAAATCGAGTTCGTACAAACGTTTGAAAAAAAAATTCATCAATTTTTATCGGAGCGAGCGAGAACAAATCGTGCCGAAAATGTAGCTGATATCGGCACGTGATTATACATAATCGTGATCGTATGATCGTGTCGACGATCCTTTCGAGCGTGACGGGTTTCCATCGGCGACATTCGCACGACGGACAGCATGTCAATTTAAAGGTGAGCTGACACTCGATAAATGTTTTTCATCTACTTCAGTCGCTGCTTTTACTTGTCGACTCATCGTACGATTTAAAAGCAGCGAGTAATTGTTACAAAAACTTGTGCATTATTAAATTATTATTAGGAATATTGAGTATCTAATCATGGGTGATCACAGTTATAAAAATGTTGGCAAAGTAGGTGGACTTGGAGCCGTGGTTGACAGGTGACTGGCACACGAAAGCAACAGATCCAAGTCCAATGCGCATCGAAATTTTTGCTTTTGGGCAAAACACGACCACGAAATCGCACACTTGTAATAATAACTTTTATAATAATTTAAATTATAATTTTTTTCGAATCTTAATCGAAACTTTTTACACACAATTTAATTATTTGCATTGTTCAATGTGCGATACAAATATAAGAAAAAGAGTTTTTTCTTGATCCTGTTGCCTTGTTTTAACAAAACAAACCATGTTCAACTAGCTAATTACTCTCGTTTAGCGTTAATTCGTAATAATAAGTCCAAAGAGCGGCTTCTTGTACGTCGCGCTTTTATCGGAACGAAAATATGTAGCTGTTTATGTGTGTAAGCGCTTAACATCATTTGCTTCTTCCTCTTTTTTGATGAATACATATAAAACGTGTTTTATTAATCTAAATGTTTTAAGACACTCCGTCCTCCATCTTTTGTCAATGTTGCGCGCCACAAGAACGACTGTAACATTTAAAATAAAATAGCATTTAAAATCTACTGAATAACTATTACAGGTCGATAACCGCGATATAATGAGCCGAGTACGAATTGTCGTCGTGACTAATGAAGCAGCGTTAAATCGATCGCGTCTCTCCCTCTTTCTCTATTGTATTGCTCTTGTTTCTAATTGATTCTCCCGACATTCATTTGCGCTGTAATTGCGCGATTCGTTATGCAATCCCATTTCGAAACGCCCCGTCTCGCCCCTGAGCGCATGCACATCGATATGAATCGAAACCGTCATGACCATCGCAATCGCCCGGCATCCGGCCAATTTGCTTTGCCCAGATGCGCCATAAACGCCCGTTTACAGCGGCTGTCAAAGAAATAACGAGCGTGTTACTATAACTCTATTTATTCAAGAAATACTTAAACGGGAAAGAAGAGAAAGAGCTATATATAAATAAATATTAATGATTCGATTAAAATCTCTAAAAAAAAAATTATTAATCAACATTAAACAGAGAAAAAAGAATTATAAATTCCCATTGATTCTTTACATCTTAGTTTCTTATTTCGAAATTTGACTATGAGCTTAAATGTTCTTGGATTGGTTAAAAGCAACAAAAATAAAGTTTCATTTATAAATTAGAATAAGATTTTTTATATTAATTTCAATAAAGTTTTAAATATTCTTCCGTTATAACTCTCTTGTCAATACATATATGTGATACTTTGATTCTTTTTGTATGAATGAACATGAACTGATCGACTTTGTCATTCTTGTCTTCTAGTGAGAAACGAAAGAAGTAGAGACACGCTCGTGACCACCGTTATACTTCTACTGTTACGCGACGTGACGTGAAGCACGAGTTCGTATCAGCGCGGATTACGATCTAATTAAGAACAATTAAAAGTGGTTTAAAGAGTTTAATTGGCGCGGCTACCCAAGACGCGTTCATTCAACGATCATTAAAGAAATACTCGCAGCTTATACGAGAACGAGCGTTTAGTCGCCTATAAATTATAAACTGCCTTTCGTTTGCGTCCCAGAACCTATGGGATAGGCTACTCCTCGTGGTATTTTTCAATGATTTTTCTCTTTTTGTTTAACGTAGACATTATTCTCGGATGACACTCAAGCTTTTGTAATCTTTCATGCAGTTTCTTCCATAATGAAGTTAAGCTCAAAAAAAGGACAATATTCATTCCAGAGACGTCAACGTCGTTTCCGTCATTCTTTGTAGTTTTCGAAAAATCCCACGATGCGTATTTTGTGAGGCGTTAACGCGCCTTCTTTATACCGTTTTCTTTACATCTCGTCGAGTTTTCAGTAATGAGGACGTGTTATGCAAATCAGCGAGATATTGTAACTGTCCCGCGAACGGTACGCAAACGCGTCATCTTTCCGGCTTACGCGTGAGTAACAAAAAACAATTTAATGATATATTCCGTCTTTTGTCAAATAAATTCCGTTTTCGATCTCTGCAGCGAATAATCACCGAGGTGTATTTAGTTTCCCGCGTTCATTTTACGACTTAATAAACCGGGATAAAATAGCTGGTATATATATGATGGTATACCGATTAACAAGTCACGTTTCTCGGAGAACATCATGCTCTCATCTCTTCAAGAGAGAAACAATCCCGATAAATCAGGATGTCTCGGCTCCGTTTTACACGCCGAACGCCGAGAAGATATATGTATATATTTTGTATATACACGTACATACATACTGATCACTCCAATTTTCTTCTGCTCGATAATGTGCTTCGTGGATCAGTACCGCGCGGTATCTAAATAATGTATCAAGAATACACCTCTCTGAGTCATAACACAGCATCTTTCTACTTCTTTCTCTTATTCGCGCGGTAATATCTTGTGTATCTTTATGTTTGGAGATATGCATTTTGTTGCTTATTATCTTTATAACTTGAAAGATATAAATTCAAACTATTATAAGGCCAGAAAGAGAAATCAAACGCTCGATAAACATGCAAAATATATATTTTACTGATCTTATTATTAACAAGTCAAGGAAGTTCGATTAAAATTCTGCTCTGTCCACGACTGTATAAATTTCTTTGCTATTGTTGCGTCCGCCTAAGAAATGAGCACGAGCGTCTTGGTACTTATACATAAGGCATAACCATGATCGAGCACACTGAATGTGGGCGAGAAACTCTTTGTACGCGCTCGATTTGCAAGTAGGAAAACGAGCTAAGGAATCTCCGAGAAATTATCTGTCCAACACATTCTCGTTTTGCGTGAACGTGCGAACAACAAACACACAACCTCGAATATTTTCCTCTGTTATTATCAACTTGTTTGTTTGTTGTATCGATTATCAGTTATGATAATAACGGATGTAAAATATTGAGCAATATCACAGTCTAGATCGACCGATATGTTGCGCGAACGAAACGTTGCCCGTCTACATATAAAATGTGCAAAATAAACAATTTGTCCATGAGACCAAGTATGACGTATGATCTAATTATAGGATGTGAGCGCAAGAAATTTATCAATATCGAGATAATTTCAATTATTTTACGCTATGTTTTTAATGCGTCTGCGATAAACGCTGTTCGTGGTGTATAAGCTACAATTGTTAGCAGATTGTTACACGTGTAACAGGGCGGCATGCGCGCAACAGGTTTTTTGCAAAATTCATCAAGCGGCACGCCGGGAAAGCTTGAAAATTCCTACGTTCCTGATGACATTAATTTATCGTCGCGCGCTATTTGCGTAACGCTTTAACGCAACAACGGTGATAATGGCTTTATAATGGCAACGAAATCGCTCGCGCGCGCCAAGCGTGTATCGAGTTCAGGGTCGTTCAGGATCTTACTGTCATGCATTTTGCAGCATATTATATGCCACACAAAGTGCCTCCCGTGAAAGACGAGATTTCGTTCTGCGCATTCGTCTTAAGCGCTTATTTTCATTGTTCACGAGCAAGATCTAAATTAGTTTTACATAGAGAAAAGAAGCGAAATTAAAAGAGAACGAAAAACATGTTTCCTACAAATACAGTTAAAGTACAATGTTTACAGCCTGTTTCCGATGCGGAACTTCGCTCTTAAAAGGAATCTATATAATACATGCGTGATTTCGGTTAAGAAGAGGCTGAGCGTTTCATTATCGATCAAAGTGCAATGCGGTTTTCCCTTCCCCCCGTCCCTTTCGCGTTACGGTCTCTTCCAGTGTATGGTATAGCGACACGCAAGTGCGGCGAGCACATACGAATGCGCGCATTCGTCCGCGTGTTCGAGAATCACGTTTGCGCGCGACCGCAGCACACGTGGGTGACGGTTGCAACTCGCGAGGAGACGCCGCCGCCCGCTGCTTCTCTCGTTTATGTTCGCCTGATACAACCGCGATCAAGACGTTTGCGCAAATCGCGTTACGTGGACGCGCATACGCGCTCCACGCATGCTATCAATCGCGCGTGTCACGTTGTCTTCTTCACCAGTCTTCACCTCGCACAGTCCGATGGCTGCGCTAATGAGAGCAGTTGTGCCGAGTCGCCGCGCGAAAACAGAAAAATAAATAATCGCAGAAATGTTCAAGTAGACACATAAAATTTCACAAACAAAAATGTACGGCGTTTTCGATTAGTGCCCTGATTAGATGTACATTTACGGTCTGATAAATTTGTGACGACGATCATCGTGTATGCGTGTGTGGCTCATTTGCGCGGCAGGAGAGAAACCGTGGAAATCAAGCGATAAACGTCTTTCCGCGACGATCAATTTCGGGCTTGATAGCTCAGAAACAGGATCTGGAAACGCGTGACGGAGAAATCAAGCGATTTGTATCGAGCGAATCGCGCGAACGCATGGAACGACTCTTGGAATTCCGTAGCTCATTGAATCAGATTTATGTTCAATACTACTGAATATCTGGATCGCGAAGATGCGTTCTGATTCTCACGATTTATCTCGTATTTTCGAACAAAAAGACTATAATTGTGATACTGCTTCGAAGAGACGAAGACCGACATTTACATTTATATATTTGGATCAAGGAACGACTTTTGTTTTTGGTTTTTTGGGGGTTTTTATCGATTATTTATCTGTACAACATTGAAATTGTTGAAAGAAATTGATCGAAGATAAGTACTTGATATTCGATAGAGTAAATTCGGTTATACAGGTTTTTCTTAATCAAATTCCATAGGATTTTTTAGCAAGGTAATGCGAATAGAAAGAAATCGCCTCTGTGTCCTCAAAAGTCCTCTAGTCGCCCACTTTTTGCGTGGTGCATTCAGTAAAGTCGTATGCACTTCGAGGTCGCGCAGCAGCGAGCGGCGGCGCATGGCGCGAGACTCTGATCGGCGCACGTGCCATGTGCATTCTGCTCTCCGGATACATGCGTGGCATTACGTATGTTCGGACGTGTGTCCCGGACGTGTCGTGTCTCTCACCTTGCGCCACTGATCTCCTGAGGTACATATGTATCGGCGGCGGTTGCTTGACACGCGCATGCCTGACCTGGAAAGAGCGGCACATGTTCCAGAGAATGATATTCTTCCATCTCTTTCGAAACATCATTTTTTTTTGCAGAAAAACAGTTAAAAGCTTCATTGATTGTTTTTGAATAAATTTTTAAGTAAAGTTTTTAAGAGAATGTTTGAATATATACATGTTTATATATATACACATATTTAAGATATTAATCACTAATTAACAAACATATGTGACGTAATAGGGCTTAAAAGTTGATGAGAGAGAAAGAGGGAAAAAGAAGAAGAGAAAATTAATCGACTGTCAAGAAAATAATACAAAAAAAAGCGTAATAGTCGAGTGAAAAATCAATTTACACGCTTGAAGCTTGGTGGTCTCTCCGCGTAAACGCGAGAAATGAACCGATGTTTTTTGTCTAGGCTTATCAGAAACTGCAGAAGAACAAAACTGAAAGTGAAAGCAAATTTACAACAGGAATAAACATCAAAGGCAAAAGAAAGAGTGAGTTTTTTTGTTTAAAGATAAACTGTCCGTGATGCAAAGCTTCGGAAAAATCACTCAAAAGTGGAGAGTTGTGAGATTCCGCTCTCAAAAACTACAATTACCCCTGCGGTTTGTAATATAATAACATAATTGTGCAAGCTACTCTGCATCGCTCTTTTATGTGGAATGTATTCTATTTATACCGCCGGTATCAAATCCTAATGACAGATTTCTGGAGACGATGAGTTATTTTTTCTCATTCCCCGGAAATTTTATTGGATCGTTTTTGCCTAAGCATTATTCGACTTGCTTTTCTTTCGCCACGTGTAGCGCGATCGAGAACCCGAGAGGGAGACGTGCAAATCCATTTTAATGGATCCCGCGATGCGTTCGCGAATACGACCGTCTCAAATCGGATAGATATCGGATAATTAAATAATTTCATCAGGGCTCTGCGTGCAGATAATCAATGGGATTCTGTCGCTTCTCGCGTCAAGGTCGCAAGAGGGTTCAAGGCCGATCGTTTCCTCGCGCGAGAGAAAAGCGAAACGCGAGCACGCGCGATGCGCAATGCGTGAGAATTACAAGAGATCAGGAGCCGAACAGAACGTTCATCCGGAACGAATCTCGAGCAACTTTACCGGAGAAAATTGATCCTGCCTAATCGCAGAAAATGTGTATAATTTTAGGGAAATTTGCGACAATTACCGAAGAAATAACGATATTTTAGCGCGTAACTGCGCGTAAAAAAGGTTTCTAAAATCTACCTTTTGTTTTCGCGCGCTATGGTTACAACACAAAGATAAACCATTTCGTAGTTTTTTAAATTTTAAACTAAATTAACGAGATTTTCATTAATTATATAATAGGTAAAAAATAATGAAATTAATACGTATAAAAGAGATCTTAAATTGATTTTTACTTTATTGTCTTTCTATTTTCTGTGTGTGAACTCTTCCCTCTACATCCTATATTTGCGTGATACATAAAGCTTTATTCATATCAAGTTCACGTTTGAGTCACAGACATTTTATCATCTCTTCAGAGTTCACGTATAGACGTCTTGTGTTGTATCGCGTCTACATTTTCAATGTCTCGATCCTTCCGTCAGCATTTGTGTAGATGCAAGAAATTGATTGCGATATATATATGCGCAATCATCTCGTACTCCCGCGCGAATGCTGCACATTTTTGCGCGACGCCGAGCGTAACAATCGTAGTCGAGAGCTATCACACACGTTTGATCTAATAGACAGCCGGAGGCTGCAATGGCTGGACCGCCGGGTCTTTCCGCGAGATCCTCTTTATTCCACTCTTCGTCTATCGTATAATATCTGTTCATTGTCTCGCCGCCTATACAATGAGGAAGACATTGCGGTACTTCGCGTAGAGAAAACAGCGTGAGTTATCGTAACTTGCAGGTTTAATCCCTGCGAGAATGCTCGCGGAATAATGCGTCTTAGAGAACACGTTTTATGACTCTCGCTGGGATTACATTCTTCAGAGTTTCAAATTACATTTTCCATACGAGACATTTAAAAAGACTTCGATGACTTTGATGTTAAACATAATTAAAGTCGTAACACACATACACGTATGAAACAAATTATATGTACAGCTTCGAGGAGTTTTCTCTCTCATGTTCGAACCATCAAGTATATCGCGATCAAGTTTACTATCATACTTTCGAATATGATAGCGGATATAATGACGATAAGAGAAAAGTGCGGGCAACAATTAGAGCGGAATGCAGTGAGCGATAGTGCATGCAATGAGCGATTAAAAAAAAATGTGATCAGTTTTCTCTATACACGCGCGAAAGACCAGTATGGAGCGAAAGTCCTACATCTTTGACAGCCCGCTTATATGAAATTGTCATGTCGCGTGCAATCACGTGACAACGATTATTAATTGGTGCAATATTAATTTAGCAGACTCATGCAAAGTTCTCTTGCGTCTCAATATATCGCTGTAACTTAATGAACTAAACGTTGACGTCGATCCTTGATATTGATGTTAGAATAAAAATAACTTCTTGTGGAGGGATCGTTACGATATATAACTTTACGTCGAAGTGTTGGAACAGGCGGCACTTCCGACGTCACTTTTTGTTGTCTTTTGCCGAAGAAATCGTGCAGAAAAACGCTTAGTGTTTTTCAAAGCAGGCTTTTACAAAAATACGCAAACAGGTCCTTCTCACGGATAACTGATCCGCAATAGAAACGGGTCCAAAATGCCGCTCCACTTTTGGTCGCAGTATACACACAGTAACCGGGTTTAAAAAAGAAAGAAATTTCGCACCGATAAGATAACACACATGCGAGATACGATCATTACTCGGTGGCGATTTTATCTGCATTACCGCCGTTTTACCGCGATTCTTAGAATTGTTTTCTCATGCGCGCAAAGAACCGTTCAGATTTCCGCGGTGCGCAGAATAATCATCCTCCTCGCGTTGGAATTTGTCATCCATATAACGATGTTCGGATATCTCGTAAAAAACGTTAAAAAATGTTAAATTACGATTTTTGTATAGAATAAAATATTTTTTTGAAAAATACGCAAAGTTTGTTCACTCTCGTTCTTCTGCTATCTCGAAAAACACATACAGAAGTGAGTCACAATCATAAAGTGTGTTATCGGCGCTTTCGGAGATTTTATAGTTTTTACGTTTTTTATTTATTTTTATTTTAAAAAATTAATTGTTACGTTACTTTTTTTAATGACACACACCAGCCCTATCTCTCGATAATTAAGTTAATAACTTAACTGCGCTTGTTGCACTTGGCTGTCATATGTTATTCATCAATACATACGCGATATTATATACAAGACTTAAAAAAGGTGCTTTTTCTTTATAAGAATTTTTTTATTGTTTCAAAAGTGTTGAATTATCAAAATTTTCTGGTAGACATAATCGCGTGAAGAGATTTTTGCGAAAACGAAACATCTCGCTTTTACGAGATCGAGTATAGAAGGATCACACGCGTATACGTCGGGAGAAGCTGACGATAAGAATAAGCCAGCGCGTGATAAGGAATGACGTAATCATCCGACAGGACGTTCATATTCACGTAAAACCGGAATTTTGCGGTCGGTTGGCCGGTAGCAAGTATTCATTAACGTCGGCAATAATACAATAGCTGTTCCCTTAGATAATATTTCTTGTGTTTGTCACAAAAGAGTAGACATTTATGAGTTACGTCGTCCGCCTAATACGTAGCTTTCCGTTTTTTTTCTGCGGAAAATCGAATTGTAAGGAAAAACATTCTAAAAATTATCTTGAAATTATGGTCTTTGTCGTGTACAGTAAAGCGCAAGAATGATGATTTGCGCTCAAAATTGTTTTAATATTTATGCATACATTTGTTCTGTAAATAATTTAATTATTATTGCGCTATACATTATACATAAAGAATGAAAAGAATCCGGTGACTCATTCTGTAAACTAAACTATATTTTGCGAGCGCAGACGAAAATTATCAGCGCACTTTTTGAAGTCAAATGTGTATCGCATTGTTTTTTGTAGGAAATATTTTTTCTAGTTTTTATCAGACTAGAGAGAAAAAGAATATCTTGATAGTAAAGATATATACTTCAAAACTAGACTTGAACTTTGTCGTCATTTTTATAAAAAAAACACGCATGCCGACGCGATCGATCCAAGTGTTCATTGTCCCGTTATCGTTATCACGTAGTCATGACGACGAAGGGGGACTTGCCGGTGCGCGACACGACGTTCCCTTTCACGAGCAAGCCGGATATCGTTAAACGCTATCGGTGACAACCTTTACCGTCGCCGATCATTGTATGACAACGATCGTGTCACAAGGGAGAACAAAGGGTAAATTCTCGAATAATTTTCTTTGTTATTATTTCGAGAAACTTCACGCGTTTATCAGTTCTATATAAAGTCTTGTGAAAGTAAAAACGACTTTCTTTAGGAAAATTTAATGTTATAATTGTAAAAAATGAGTCAAAATCTCAGCTGACTCGAATAGCGAGACGAATCTCTCGTTTTATCTGGGAAAAGATACGTTTCGTTCACGTTTACATTATGTACCGCGGTCTCATCGGTGGTCCTACCTGTTTCCATCTAGGCACGATGGACCGATCGTATATGTACGAACGCACATACACACGCGCACCTGTGTGAGATGAACTCGCATCTCTCTCTTTCTTCCCTTCCTCTTTTGTATCTGCTTATTTTACTTTCTTCCTTCTGCCCGCTGTCGACTTGGCCCAGGGCTGGAGTCCGCGTCGACGTTTCATTCCTAATCTTAATCTTTGTCGCTTAATTAGATTCACATCGCGAAAAAATGCAATCGGGATTATTTCGTGAATGAGTAGTATAAGAAAGAATTTTTTGTACATACAAACTAAAACTGTTTTTTCTAACTTATATAGTTAATTATTGTATAACTCACTTATTTGCTCTTTTTAACACACATTTCTTTTTAATATATTCTAGACTTGTCAAATTGCTCATAAAAGTTTTTTCTTTTAACGCGTTCCATAACATGTCTTGTGAAATATGATTCAAGATATTTTCAAAAATAAAAAAAATAAAAAAAAAAACAACTTATGAAAGAAAAGTATTCGAGAATTAAAAAAAATCCATCAACACAATCTGCTAAATAATGACAGATATGATAGCTAAGGCACGTTTGAAGAATTCTGGCTTTGAAATTCCGAGCCTGAGCGAGCAACACTCTCTCCCTTCCATCGTTCCTCGGCAGCTCGGCAGTGAACCGAGTGTTCACCGACCAGTCGAAGTCAGCTTCACAGTCTGTCTTGTTCGTGTTCCTTTGCACTTCGTTAACATAGTGTTCCGAATGCCATTTTTTGCGACATCCGAACACCGTCGTCGCGTCTAAGTCCGATTTCTTCTTTGCCGCGTATAACGCGTTGATTTATCCTGTCGAGATGAGACGCCTTCGTTCGAGCGGGCTCGAGACGTTCCGCTAAACTAGTTGAGATCCACCGGACCCCCGAGGGACGGCTGTGGTGGTGCTCCAGGGAAGAACCTCGAAGCGCGCGCGGTGGAATGCCGCGCGAGGTGAAATTCGGCCGCGACATTGCAGTGCGTGCCGTCAATCGAGAACTATGCAGAACTCTTTGCGAAATCTAATGCAACGCATATTTCGTCCTAGGATCGTCCTAGGATAATGTGAACGGAGAAGTGTTACGCGAAGGTAAAAAACTCTACGAGGTGATTGACTTCGCGAAGACTATACATATAAATGTCCGCTTCAAATGAATATAACACACAAAACCTAAACGATGAGTAGCGCGAAATTGTGTTTCGTTAATTCCACATATTTTTATGAACAGGATAGATGTCGATTCTCAATATAAAGCATGTATAAAGGAGAAAATAGAAAACTTATTTGCAATAGATGAGAGAATATTGTCAAAACGACCATTTCTGAGATTATTTTATCTCATTGTCTTTAAATCTCGACGAAATTCGGATTCGAATTCAACACATAAGAATCTTCAAAAAATTGTCTCTTTTCATTCGTTTGCGACGAATCTGTCTCTCTCGATGAAGTTGGATGTAGTGTTGACAGTCGGAAACTGTTGGAGAATAACGACACCTGGCTGTTCTTTGTACGTTCCGCAGTCGCGCACACGTTTGAGCGAGAGGGAATGTATGTGCGGTGCCGGTCGCGAACAAAACAATACCGAGTGTGTTGCGTTGATCGCGCGTGCAGCTGTTGCAGTCCGCGCGCAAATGCAGTCGGTATATGCAACGTGTCGGAGAGAAAGTACGTTCTCCATTCATCAGACCGCGGAACGCGACGACACGGAAGCGCGACGTCACCGGGTGAACCGCTTCGTCCATAAGGCGTCGTAGACGCAACTGTTTTCGCATATTTTCTTTTATCAAATTCTTCTTCGTTTATACGTTTACGACTCTCGAACGATTGTGAAGTCGAAGGATGCCGTACGAAACGAGTTCAGTTCCAAAGTCGATCAGCGGTCGAGATCAAGGCGAGATTTCGTGGCGAGCGCACAAAGGCGGATAACTGTACCGATCCCCGATGTGTCTCGAGCTGAATCGCTTGACCTCCAATTGCGCGCCTCCAAGCGTGGACCGAAAAACCGTTGTTTGAGGAAAAGAGAAAGTTTCGCAACACACTTTTTTCGTGTGGGTATACCTATCTGCTCGTGAATTCGTCAATCCAATCGATCGATCGTGGGTGTTGAGTCGAAGGAAGAAATCGTCTTCTTTTACCGGTTGTATAACAATGAAAAAATATGGAACTAATATATACGTACGTACGTGCTGTATCATACTTGTCTTCCTATAGGGAATGTGCCGCGGCACATCCGCTCTTCCTGTCCGTGATGCTTGTCAAGGTGTTCTTGCGCCACAGCGATGACTTTTCACGGTCATTATCGCAGCTTACATCACTGCCGCGCAGGAGATTGTTGACCGACATCGAGTGATTTTCTTTGTAGATATAACGAAACTTGACGAAAAGATCTAATTTTTTTCGAGACTAAATCTTCAGTTTTCGTAAAGAATTATTCAAAGCTCGTCATTTGTAGAAAATTGAAAATTTTTTTAACTTCTCGAAATATTTTATAAATTTAGCAAAACTCTGGTTAACCTAAGCAATTTTATTTAATATAAAAAATTGAAAATTTGTGTAGAATTTCTACTATATTATTATCACTATTATTACTACTATCAAACCAATTTTTGTTAGCTATTCCATACTGAGGAGAGAGAGAGAGAGAAAGGTCAACAGAATTGTTTTTAATAACATGACTATTTTTTTTGTTTTTTATGTCTGCTTGTTTTTCTTTGTATTTTACACACTTTTTTTGTATTTTTACACGTAACAATTTGTCTCGTGAGATCTTAGCACCATTCGTTTTTTTTGAAAGCCAGGAGCGTATAATTTATGGCAAACCGCCAGCGATCTCTGACAATGAGAAACTTCCGTCCTGATGACTTCGTAACCTTGTAATCGCGGTCCGCTCCGCGCAAACTTCTTAAGAACTTCACGGAAGAATCTTTGTGCGCGCATCCGTTAACGTTCTTCTCCGGAGAGCGCAAATATTCCGAGTTCGCGTGATTGCTTCGCCTGTGTGCAACGCGCGAAAAAATTTCGCTAGGAAGAAAACTGCTGTCATCTTTTTGCCAAGACTGATAATAATTTATATATTCAATAATATATTGAATATGTTCGGGAGAAAAAAATTTCTTTGTTTAAAAAATTAATTTAAGTCACATACATTATTATGTACACAAAAGAAAAGATAGTATAAAGAATATGAAGAATAGAGAACGTCGGAGATATAAACATACTAAACTTAATTTCCTTGAGCTATTTTTGAACGTTTTATATATGTATTCTTTTGGCTCTTCAAAATCTCTCATACAATTCAGTTGCTTAAAAATCGTTTGTGCGTTTGCTCGTTTATTGAGGAGTAATGGTCTTGTTCCTCGTGATTAGCAATGTGATTAGCATCTCGCGATTCAATTAGCCGCACGGCTTGCGCGACTCTATTGATTCAAAGATTCGCCGAACGTCGAGTCATTCTAAACTGTCCTGGTAAATTCCAGTCGATACAATTCCAGTCGTTGCTATGTGATCCAGGAAAACTGGAAAGACACGCGCAACACGGAGCATCCAACCGCGAATAAACCACATATGCTTGCACTTTAGCCGCATCGCCGTTAGATCGCTCGCCGACTTAAGAACGGCGTTAAATCGACTAGCGGATAAAATCGCTTTGCGGTTTCCTTTTCTAGACTGCAACTTTGTTAATCGCACACACACGGAATTAGAAATCTGATGCCGTTCCAGGAGGAAATTTAAAAATAACTGATGCTGTCCAAATAAAAGCGCAGGATCATTAGATATGAGTCATAATATAAATGTTCCTACTTCGCTTTTAGGTATTCAGCACGTTAAGTCGATAAGTGTTTGCCTAACAATGGATTTCATAGTCGCTATCGTCCTATCGCGCGAACTGTATGACTTACCGGTTCCTCAGGTCAGGTCCTTCCGGTCCTGTGTAGAGGCCGGTCTGGTTTCGTCCCCTCTTGCCATCATCCGAACGCACGCAGACGTTTCTCTTTCACAAGTCAGCTCGGCCGAGAAACTCTTCTTCTTTCATGTGTATGAGAAGCAAGGCCGAAACATTGTTCCTCGATTTTGTGCAGACGTTGACGGCATTCATGTGCATGCAAGATGAATATCTCGTCTCGATCCGCATTGTGTGAATACGAGTCATGTATTTCGTGAGCGCGACATTTATAGAAATTTGAAAACAAAAACAAATACTGCTGAAAACAATCTCGCGACAAATGTCGCTTTTATGTAAATAAATTACTTAATTGTTCAAAATAATTCAATATTACTTGAAAAATATATAGAGAAAGAAAACAAGTATATTTGTCTAACATATCTTCGCGATTGATTACAAATTGAACGGTTAAAATTCGTTTGTGATCTCTTCTGAGTTGAATAATGTAAATGTAATGACTTGGTGGAAAATTCGTGTTTTTAAGATGGAAACCGAGGTCCGAACGCTCAAGCAAGAATTAGCGCGCACCCGGGACGATTTGAAGGCCGCGACGAAAAGATGTCGGGAACTGATGAAAGAGCTAGACCATCGTACAGCCGGCCACGAATCCGAAAGGATTCTGCGAGATCAACAGCTCTCGAAGATATTACGGGCATTATTGTTCCTAGAAGCGCGCCTCAAGCAAGAGCAGAAGTCAATCAGGCAGATGCTCTGCGAGAAGGACAATGTCATCAGAAACCAGCAGCTGGAGATCGCAATGCTCAGGCGGTACACTAAAAATTGTATCAAGAGCAAACGCGATCACGCGACACTGCCTGCGAATGTCCTGGTTAACACTGATATCAACAAAAATCCGCACAATTCGGAAAATTCACAGGTAATTTGAGAAAATGTTTTCATGGATAATTAGCGTATATAAATCTAGTCGCGTGAGACAATCTGTAACTTTTACATATGAATAATAAGGAATTATATTTTTATACAAGAATTGTACATTGATAAGTAATACGAATGTATACATTGTATACATGTAATATGAAGAGGACAAATTTATAAGAATAAATTTTCTCTGAAAAATCTATGCTCTTATTTTTTAAATATTTTAGAAAGTCCGTTTTTTTTTTTTTTTTTTTTTGAATTACTAAATTATTTATCATTATTTATCATTACTAACAGGGGCAAGCGATGCAAATGAGCGGCATCGGCAAAAATATTGCAAGCCTCAAGTGCGAAATAATCACGCGACTGAATCCATCATCGTGCATTCTAGACGAGCTGGGTCACAATAGCGTGAAGAAGACGCACAGTTTTGCAGGCAGCGATATCTCTAAGGCCAGTTTGACCAGCAGCGAGAACACAGACGCGTCTATTATCACCACAACAACAGAAGGAAGTCCGTCGTTGCTGAGCACAGAGGGTTTTTGCGAGGGCGAAAGCACGGATGTGTCGCCTGGTTCCACCTTGAACAAGTGCTCGAGCAGATGCACACCGACGACAATAACCGACAGCGAGAACGAGACGACGATGATTCAAGGCGAGGACGAGGAAGACGTGATAGAGGAGAACGAAATGATGACGTCGACGATAATGACGACGAAAAGAAGAACGTCCCTTCGCAGGACGAAGGGTTTGAAAACATCGTCTAAATGTGCTGAGATAAACGAAGTGGTCAATATCGCAAGAACGGACAGCAAAGACGACGGAATGGACTGTAACTTCACCTCGGAGAATGAGGAGCAAGATACAGGGATAAATAATCAACAAGAAAATGGAGAAGAACCGATCTATGTTAACGCCTGTAACGAGACAAACGAGAAGAATCAACAGCAGACGGAAATTTTGAAAACAAAGAATGATTACGGCAATAATAATATGTACGTTGGTTATTTTTTCATAAAACTTTTAATAAAATATATTTAATATTGCCTCTCTCTATCTCTTTCTCCTTTTATATTTTCTAAAAACAAATCTTTCAATTTTTTGTAGCGAGACGAAGATCGAGACGTCAGAAATGACTACAGAGGATACCAGTGGCAACTGGTACAGCGATCCCGACGAGGATCGTCTAAACGAAGACGTGTTCCGACATAGCACTTATCGGCCAAACAGCAATCACAACTCTGTGTTGGAGTGTGTGAATCAGATTCTGCTGCAGGATATGGAGGAGGAAGAGAACTCGATTTTGCCGGTGTCACGACGATTTAAACACCGCGGCAGAATCGTGCGTTTCCAGCCAGCTAGATTGTCCGACATCGAATCGGTAGGATCAGAGATGGAAAGAAGAAACTCCGAGGAATTCACGACGGACAACAAGGATTCGCCGAAAGAGGAGGAGACCGCGGAAAACGAGGCGAGCACGTCTGAAGACGAGTTTGGTATGAAGATTGTTCAGAAAGATCCGGACGACGATTCCAAAGATTCAAAAGCGATTCCACTGGTTATCATAGAACCTAAAGTCGACGTCGAGGAGACTAGAAAGATCCTGACAAAATCCCAAGCAAGCAATCCACCGTTAAAAATGGAAAGGATCGAGGAGAAGACGTGTCTGCAGATGTCCGCAAGGGGCTTGACCATCGCCAAAAATTTGGACTACGAGGATATAGAATCGCTACCGGAGATAACGACGACATCGCCAACTCCACCGAGAACACCGCCGGCGTTGCCGCCAAAACCGCAATTCCGCAACAACACTTTGATTCTAAAAAAGATTCCCAGTCCGTCGTTCTTGATCGATGAGAAACGGCAACAGGATCCAAATAACGCGGTTCCCGCAAGAAGAAGTATTCTCGGACTGATGTCATCCTCATCGTCAAAAACATCGAGAAATCTAAATCTGGAGGAGGTAAAGAACTCGAACAAAAGTTCAGCGAGAAGTTCGGCAAGAGAGGCGAAAGGTCGCGAAGAGGGTGGGTTCTGGAAAAACAGGTTCAACCACGTGCGCTCGTCCTTCCAAATAAGGCAGAGAGAGTCGGACCAGGCGAAAGACGCAGCTAGAGTGACGAACATCGTTCGGCATTTTGAGGAGTTCAAGATAGGAGAGGAGCAAATAAAAGAGACGAAACGCCCACGAGAGCGCCACGCCGAACTCGAGCATGTAAGATTTTTTTACAGTATATATACCATTATATATATATATATGTACATGTATATACATGTAGGATATTTAAAAAACACACTCTTAATGATAAACATTATTACTCAAATGCAATTCTGAAAAGGCGCGCACGATTGTTTTTCTTCCAGGACCTCGACATCCGGCAAAATTTTGAGGAGTTCAATCTGGATGAGTGCGACTTATCGGACGACCCCGATCGAGCAGAGGGCGACGGTTCCGAAAGATTGGGCCATGTCGGGATCAACTATGTCAGGCAGAGTGAGGACAGCATCGCCAAAAATAACAACAACGTGCCTGCTATCAGCAACGGCAACGATAACGGCAACAGCGAAAGCGAAACTGGAAACAGCGGCTACGATCATTTCCTCGAAGCGACCGGCCTCAGCAACAAGTCGATTCTCACGCCTTCGAGATTACTAAGCAACCACAAGAGCATGCTGAAGCCAAAAGACGTCAAGTACAAGAGTAGAATCAAAGCCACGGCGGTACTAGAGAGGCACGGGGTACAGGCAACTCCGACTTGCAGCACCACAACGACACATGTCAGACATTGGACCGGACCATTTGTCTGACGACTGGCTAACGTCTTACCTGGGAGCAAAAATATCTTTCGTCCCGTTGTGTCGGCCGACAGTTCGCCGATAAAGACCAAGTTTCGAAGATTTTCTCCCTCAAAATGATTGATTAAAATACTTTTTATAAATCACCGTATTCATATACGAGTGATTCTTGCCTCAAGAATGCAAATGGAATTTTATACAGTATTGAATCGAGAAACAGGAAATCGTGTCTATGAAAACCATCCATGACGAGGAAGAGTGACTTCCTGTGTTTCCTGTCTTAGTAAATTACACACTATTTACGTTTCCTTCTCCTTCTGTAACATACACATAAATACGAGAAAGTTACGTGTTGTTTTTATATGTCTGTGAGAAAAAAGATAAATGTTAAATATTGTTAAAAAATCACGAAGTGATTTTACTCACTGTCAGTAATTAATTCATGTTACTCTTATTAGATGAAATGTTTATAACAAGGTAATTTAACTATACCTGTGCTGTTGAAATTATTTATAAATCCTTGTATACGGTATCTGTAAAAAAATTGACTTGTTCTTTTTTTAATACATATTTTTGGTACAAAATTTTTATGTATAAAGCGATATCAGAATAAAAGTCGTTATCTTCATTACCTCATACTGTTTGTTTTTTAATGCGTTATGATGAGTTCTCACTCTCTCACGCGTTATCTTCATTTAAAAAGAAAAACTATTCTTAATATATACAAGTTTCTGACCCTTAAATTATATTCGCGTACACACATATATACACACGTACAAAATAAAAAAAATCTTATATAAGATATTAATATAAATATTGATTTAAATATCGAGGAACATATAGAGCAGTGAGAAATCTTGAGTATTTGAAATCTACATATCTTTTCAAGAACATAAAAAAAGATGACATACATTTTCTTTCAATATAAATACGAGAACATAAAAACAATATTGTAATAATACTTTATTGTGCATAAAACAGCAAACTTCAATAGGAAATTATTAACGATAAAACATCCGAATCTGATATTCGATGTTTTAACATCTTCGAATGATAAAAAAACCGAATATTTCCATAAAAAAATAATATTCATGTTACATGTCAAAAATGATAAAGAGGAAAACTAAAATTAAATGGTTTTCTAGATACACTCAATAATCACACTGATAATCTCACATATAATTTATCTAGATAAAAATTGGCATCGTATCTAACGCTACATACATATATTATGGCAGGGACGCAATATGATAGGAAAATTACGATTGTACGTGATCGGTACGTTAGCAGCGTAAAACATGCGACATTAAAAAGCGCGACAAATCTCGAGAAATATATGATATAATACGTATTGTATATCTATATATTTTTTACATATGTGTGTGTGCGTGTGTGTGTAACTTCTATCATCTATAAAAAAATAACGCGAGTCTATAAAAATACGCTATTATCGGTATCAAAATTTGGGTCGTGGAAGGAGAAACTCATATCAAATAAATTTTTATCTTATTCCTTTTTACAGTATACAATCCCCATTTTAAGCGTTGTGTGAATTTCATTTTCTCGCAAGTTAGTATAAATCACTCGTTCAGGCACTCCATTTATGCTTGATGACTAATCGATTATATCGAATATGAAAAGATATATTAGTACGGCTGACAGAGAAAAAGGATTTTTTTTTTTTTGTAAACTCGTGGAGTTGGCTTTGGCACGCGATTGTGTCTTTCAAGTCTCCCTCTCTGCACGGAAGTCGTAGAAAAACTGAAATAAAGTATCGCATTGGTGATTTAACCGACATAATGACATTAAACACTCGTAGGAAAAGGCATAAACGTACTTCTTTATCCAAATCTTTCTGGGTCCACACTTTGATAACAGGAAGTTTGTCCTGTGTTGAAAAAAAAAAAGATGTTAATCGGTGATTGTTTTCTATTCTTGTACACATTGCTATACTTACACTGGCAGAATTAGAGTGATTAATGATAAGACGAGGATTAAGTGCGAACGGAACGCCATCTAGATCGGATGATCCTGGAAGTGTGCCGTAATTCGACGTTGAACCGACGATAGGTGACACGGACGTGGGCGGTTGAGGCGCGGGCCTTGTGGGCCTGATTCGGGCGCTAGGACTAAGAACTTCGTAATCTCGATCGCTAGATTCATCGAGTTTGTTAGATGCAACATTGATTTGAGGATAAATCCCGTTAATTGATGGTTTTGGCGAGAACTTTGGTTTCGGAGGCCTCTCAGGCGCTAGCCTATGAGGAGTTCCATTTGAAGGATTCGGAGAAACGCTTTGCAGTAAGCTAGATGTGTTGTAAAAATTATGTATTCACAATGTGAAATTCGCACACATTAATGTAAAGAAAAAAACTTACTCTATATTAACATATGATTGTGAATCCATGTTAGTATTTGTGATATCTACGGTTTTATAACACACACGAACACCATTTATAATGCTGAAAAGAGAAATGTAAAATCTATCATAAATAAAGTATCAAAGTTTTACTTGTGGATATGAATATATTAAATAGTACAAAATTTTTAATACAAAGTAGTGAAAGTAAAAAGAGCTTGTATTAAATTTGAAACATTAAAAAATACTTACCCAGCAGCAGAAAATCCTATAGGAGCCAAATTGGAGTCCTTGTTGATCATTCTGCTGCATATTATAATATCAGTAACCGCTTTTGCACAAGAGTCCTTACTACTAAGTTTATAGCACACTTGTTTTTTGCGCCAGGCCTTTTGCCCTATAAATGATTAGAAATATATATTTATAAATATAATAACGGTAACTTTATTCACTAGTAATAGTGAAAATATATTAGTAAGCAAACAAAAAACTTACTGGAATCTACAGTATAGGAGATCATGTTATATCTCTCTGGTGGAACTTCTCGTTCATTAATTACCAGAATATCTTCTACTACACAATTGGGCTGACCTTCAGTCTTTGAGAAACAGATATATCTACCCTTTTTTTTAATAAATAATCCAGTTTCTCTCCACAAATCTGCATCTGTGTCTTGATCGTAGGTTCTTGAAACCTATAAATACATTTATTAATACTATTTGCAAAACAATTCTTATTTGTTCTATAAATGTATTAATGTTATACCACTGTAAAATTTGGTGGACATTTATCTATATCTTCCACAACACTAATGGCAGTTATGGGTCTGTCATCTGGCAGCACAGCTGATACTTGATGAACCAACATTTTACAATTGGTTTTTCTGGACATTTCTGAGATTTTGGAGATAGCTGTCAATCCATTTTTAATTAATGCACAAAATTTCTCATAATGCTAAAAAACTAAAATTTACTAAACACAATTTACAAATATGTACAATTAAAATTTTTTCATAATTTCTCTATTTATATGTGTATACACATTCAGTGAAGTTTTCATTTTTAACATTTTTTATAAGACCGTATGAACTTGCAACATTATTATGACAACAACATTACTGCTGGCACAAAGAACTTATCAATAGAGTTTCACAAAATAAAAAATACAAAACACAAAAATAAACGAATGTTCAATTTTCAGCGCTTACATATACGTATATTAAGTATAGAAATTTACGAAAGACATAAAGATTAATATCAGAACCCAAGAATCAATGTGAAAGATACGTTGTATATAAGGTGGAATAATGGATACTAAGCAACGTGGTAACAAAAATATTAAAACACACTACAATATCGAAAAAACATCGAAGAACACGAAAGAAGCTCCACAGGGAGCCGGCACCGTTACCCCGTAAGGGCGTGCTCAAAAAAAAGACTAAGGGTCAATAGAAAGATCGAGGTATGTATTGGATTCTCGAAGTCTTTAAACATATATTTCTTCCTCTCCTCTACATATACATTTATATTGGACGTGTCATCAGTTTAAAAATGACATCGGACAACTTTCGGGATATGCAACAAAGACTGACCTTTTGACGATGTTGCGCACCGTTATCTCGTACTACCTCGTTTTATATTTCTCACACGATCGCACACTCCGCACTGACGCAACAACGAAGATACAACGCAAGAGCGTGGTTTATATCACCGACGCTCATTTTCGGAGTCAACAACGACGTAATGACGTCAAACGACAATAACATCTACTACCCGTCACTCGACCGAGAACTCCGCGAAACTGTCCGAAAACACACCGAGTTTTGCCGAAATAATCACAAACAGGGCGGCGGATCAGGGCCAACAAACTCAAGAATCATCAAGTTCCATACTTTAAGGCTCCGTCACAGTGGCGCTTGTGTCGCTAGTAAAAAGAAACAAATTTTCTAAAGTGGCAGAAAAATGAGACATAATAAGAAGTGAGACAAATTACACAATGAAGAAAAAGACAGATGGAATAAGTTAAACATGTGCCGTTTGCACTAAAGATGAGATTAATGATACAATGAATAAGCCGCAAGAATGATTAATATACTCTTTTTGCAAGAGTATATATATTTATTGTTTTTTCCAAAATTATTATGTTGTTTATCAACAATGTTGAAAGCGCAGAATTATCAAGGATATGTACAAAAATCTGTAATCAAATGCACTACTTTACATTCAAATTTAATACAATTAGGATAGTTTATCGTAGAGAATACTGTATAAAAGCTTACAAAAATAGTAGTTTTAATGATGTATTATATAGTATCGCAATTTAATAGATAAAAATCCACATCTTTTTAATATTCATTACAAAACATCATGGTAACTTATTTTTAAAAAATGACAATATATATTAATTAAATATATAACATATACATTACATAACGAATACATAAAACTAACCGTAGAAATACAAAAGAATACTTTTTTTAAACTTTTATGAAAGAGAAGACAACATATAAATTTCCATACATGATATACAAGATATAAATTTTTCATAACATCCATACAAATGATGGATTTATATAGATAGAAACATCTGTTCAACATGCTTTCTTACATATATATAAAAGTTATTGTTATTATAAACACAAATGTTTTAAATACCACGAGGAATATCGCAGTGTTCTTCTTTTTCTATAGGAATTGTAACATCTGTTTTAAAGACATATGTCATTACTGCCGCAATAAAGATTGTCAATATCATGTAAATAACAAGCATGTATTTCACAGTAGAAACCTCACTATGTACCTTGACATAACTTTCCTCTAAGTGATTTATCTAGAATAAGATATAAAAATATTATACACACATATACACGCGTATATATGTACGCATGTTGCATCTTGTCACACATACTTTAGAAAAAAGTGCATCAATATTACGATCATTTCCTGAAGTTAACATAGAGTGGGATTTTTGTGTCTCGTTACTTTCATTGTTACCGTCACAACATCGTAGTCTGTGCATTTCTGTTGCTTTTCCAGACTATAAAAAAAGAGCATATTCTATTAATACTCTAACTGTGGTTTTGTACTTGGAAATAATTATAAACGTTTTAAGATTTAGATATTTTTTATCTACATAAAAAATTAAACTATTAAATCAGTCTTTTTCTTTTTAACACACCTTCCAGAGTACAGTTAATTCTTGTGGTGTAGCATTGTCATTTTTTAAAGGAAGGCACATTACTAGGAATCGATCATTGTGCAATAAACCACGCACATTGTAACCAGGTTGTAATATAACTGTAATACTTCTCTGTTTGGATGGTTGCAAAACTCCAGAACTTGGTCGTACTCTGAATTTCTCAGGAGAAGTTGTCTTTATCTACAAATAATATTAAAACGTTATACATGTATATATGTGCAATATAAATATGTATACACATTTATGCACCTTAAAAGATAAAGATTTTTCAGTTGTAATATTTTTCAGTGCAATTGTCCCAACAATGTCATTTCCATCCTTGTTAAATGTAATCACTTCTGCAGGATCTATTGCTAACACTAGAAACATTCTATTTATTTAATGCTGCACAGTTCTACTTTTTAGATTATGTTCAATATTAAATGCAATAAATTTTTACAAATAATAATGTTTGTATAATATAAATAAATTACTGAACGTACATTGTTCTTCATTAGTCTGATCTCCAAAACTAGTTGGGCTCTGTTCTGTAAACGGTGAGGTTTCTGCAAAATGCACCTAGAAAACATATAACAAATGTGTTATTTTATTAAATAAATTTTAGGAAATAAATTGAAATTACTAACAAATTTCCTAATGAAACAAAAGAGAGATGATAAAGAAATTATAGTACTACTAATATAAATTTCAAGTTTTAATACGAACTTTAATAAAATAATTACGTATATATACCTTCTTGTTATCAAATTTGCCATTTAACGTATCATCTCCATTTGTTTGTGCCATTGGAACAAATTTGAAGACATAATCGTTGTTACCTCCCCAACATTTAAGTGCATCATTTGGGTCAACATATTCTTTCACTGTCGATTTATTAACAAACTTAATCTTTGGAATAGCTTTAGCAGGTAACCACGATTTTATTATTTTAAACGCTGCATTCAACACCCATGGCATATCGAAAATTATAATGTAATTTAAGAAATTTGGATAATATGATTTAAATAAACCAATGAGGTATTTAGTAAACTCCATATCCAAATTCGAAAGTCCGGTCTCTGCCATGTCAAAGAATATTGATATTTGATTTCCATTTCCTTCTCTAAAGAGAATTGTAAAGAAAAACACATTAATTAGAAGGTAAAAAACATATTAAAAACAAACATTATAATGTCGACATCAGACAAATAATGATAATATTAATCATCTCAAGTGAATGCTTGATTTAAATATTTCAATAAATTCTATTTTGATCTTAAATAAAAAATCACTTCAAAGTGTAATTGAAAAATGCTTATTCACTGAGTTTTTCTGTAAACTGCAAGATTGCATAAAACGATATTTATACAAGTTCAACAAGAATTTTTGACCATTCACACAAAGCAAAGTCTTGATAATTATAAGGTCCAAAGTATATATGTAATTGTATAACTTACATTTTAAATATTATTTTAAATATCTACTCAGGATGAATAATGTCAACATTATTTAGCTAATATTGACAGTAAGAATTTAATCATTTTGATGTGTGTGTATACATATGTATATACATGTATAAAAGAATGACTAAACAATATCTTATGTCTCACTAAATATTGTATTATACATTTAATCCATAAGATAACAAAGTTTGTCATCTTTTAAACATGTATCTTTTATATGTGTATTTTTACATAAAATTAAAATATTTAAAACTACCTTTCTAATCTCTCAAACCAATAAACTATACATCTCTGAAGCTCTGAAAAATCTTTTGCTGCCTTGAAATGTAATTTTGACTTAATTATAAGCAGTTTCTTGCCATCTTTATCTTTACCATGACTAAAACATATCCCTTCTTCTAAATAATCTCTCCTTATATTGTCTTCAGAAATATCTATAAGATGAGATTAAAATATAAAATATAAAAGAAAAATAAAGAAACACACTTGTATAAATTTTAATTATTCTATTTATATTCTATATATATTTAAACTCTGTACACATATATATATACATATAAATTATTATATAACAATAAAAAAATCAACAGAACTTTACCATTTGTTCCAAACTTTCTCCTCCAACTGCAAACTTCCCAAAGCATATTGAATGCTTCCTGCTCATCGAATTCATAATGTTCCAAGAATCGCTTCAACCAGTCATCATTATTTTTTATCCTAGCTATATCAGCAGGATGAAAACCTCCTGCAACCAACATTTATTAATCAGAACACACAGTGACATGTAAGAAAATCTGCTATTCTTGTTTTAGTTTTGCATTTTGCACTTTTCTCAAAATAATTAACGCAAGCAAACATTTCTGCAACTATCTGCATATAATTCTTTCTTTTGACTGTAGAATCAATTGTTTTTGATTAAATACGCGATCAAATGTGACCTTTGCACATGTCACATGAGCTCCTCTTTTGACATGTGTATAGTATGACACAACTGATACGCGTTAGAACAGTGGAAATCGCTGAATCGATGTTGTAGAAATGATTGAATGTGTATGATGAGATCCATATGTACACACTGGGATCGGGCGGTCCCTCGTCGTCCAGCTTCTTCAGAAATTTCTCGCGAAGTTCTGCGATCGCCTTCGCGTGCGTCTCCATCCTTTTCTGTGTCCAACCAGCGATCGGGAGAATGACACTTTGACCGGCGCCGAGAACTTACCCAGATGATTCTTGTTTACAGGGGGGACAAACTCACTCTTGGAAAAAGTGGGGACAGTTTTCAGCGCCGTCTACGGCGAGGACCACATTCTTTGCGAACTAAAAAAAGTAGCGAGGGTACCGGCGCCGCGTTTAAATCGCTCGCACGTAGGTAAAATGAATTATAAGTTTCTGAGCGTGAATATTTTTGGACAATTGTCGGTGTTTTACACCACTTTCGTTATTATCTGCTAATTTAAACAAATATACAACTCCGTGGGTTGGCGTCAGGAACCCAGTCCACGGTTTTAAACCTATCATCAAAAAGACGTAGAATGACGTGTGGACTAGCTTTATAGGTCCACTGAGCCAAAAGAGCACCAAACCAACCTTCTCTCTGCCTATAGTAACCATGATGGTAGCGGTCCAAGTTGCGCTACAAATGCTTCATTCTACGTAAAGCTTTTGTCTTTTGACATCATGAAATCAGGTTAGGGTTAGATATCACAAGCACCAGTTATCACGGAAACGGTATCTGTTATTCCGCACAACGTGCGAATCGGTAAGATATTTATACTGAATATATTTGTTGGTATTATATGCGATGTTTGAATATAAAACTCTAAATATATTACATGCAACATTGTCACGTTCAATACATAATCAACGTACGACTTATATGCAATATTGTGTATTAATTATTTGTTTTTTCTTGTTGTAAAGAAAGGACTCGTAAAACGATATAAATATTCCAAAGTAAATATGGATGATGAAACATTGAACAGGTAATTTTATAAATATCTGTAAATGTTTTCGAATAACTGATATATTATTCTATAAAAAGCAAGCTTATATAAAAACATAGATCACTGGTAAATATTATATAGGCTTGCGGTTGAAGCTTTATTAGAAGAAGCCAAACTTGGTGCACGAAGAGCTGAAATAATGGGGCCTAGTGGATGGGTGAAACCTAAAGAAACAGTCAACAAAAGATTTCTTCACTCAACATTACGAAATGCAGTAATAGCAAACAAGCATCGAACTTCAAAACAAGAGAAAGTAAAAGTTCATACACAACCTCACAAGACAGATGTTAAAAAATCATAGATCTAAATTATATATATATATATGTGTTATTTGTGTGCTAGTGTATATTCTTGATATATATTTTTGAAAGCTTGCTTTGTTTTTCATAGGTTCATACATATAGTATATAAATATATTTACAAATATTGTTACTAAACAATTGCAATTTATTTATAATCATACATTATAAGTCAATGTTACGTGTTTTGTGTACAAAAATGAAATACAGTTTCTGTATAAAAAAGTGTATTAATAAATGGTATAAGAATTGTAATACACACAATCGTCAATATAGAGAAATACAAATTCTAGTGTTTTTAAAACTCTGAATTCTTTTCTTGCCAGTATATATCTGTACACATATGTAATTACTTACACATATATATAATTACATATATATATATATATATATATAAATTTTCGAGTTTAGATACTTTGAATCAAAATATTTTAATCTTGCAAATTATTTCTTGTAAGTTAATCTAGTAATTTGTGACCTTCATAGAAATCGTTTCTGTTTAAATTATTTGTAATAGTTGCTCTTTCTAGAGTCTAGAAATAAAGGATAAAATTTATTTGATAATTTTATAAATAATTTCTAATAAATCTTTTACAATAATTGTCAAAACTTTTATTAATAACTATTGCAAAGTATATAAAAAAGATTACACTCTGAAAGGCATAAAATATTTATATCTTTCTTCTAAAATATATATATAAGTTTCTTTTTTATCTATTTATCTTTAAACATTATATTCTCTCTGCATCTTTTAACTTAAATCTCAATAACTAATCATAATTCCACACCAATAACATTTTAAAAGCACCAATATTTAACATATAAATGGAAAGAATATATATTTTCGCTTTTCTTCTCTAAGTATAAAACACACTGTGCTTACAATTACTATTTATTTATAATAGAACTACTTTGCATTGATAAGTTGCACATATCAATATATGGCATCGTTTACATGTCTATTCGTAAGACAAAATTAAAGATGATCACATAGTATTCATAATTTTTCATCTATATATCATTAAGTAATAATCAAATTACACAAATCAAAATGTATATATAATTTCCACGTTAAGTTCTACCATAGATATTTACTTCTTTCAGAGATATTTACTTTTTTCATTACATCATATATCATAAAAGTCTCTAAAAAGTTCAGTTATTAAAATTTTATAAATTGACTTTGATTATTTTTTTTAATTAATACAAAAGTAAAAAGAAGAGTTTCAATAAGTTTACAATATATCAATAATATAATCTGGTATTATACAAAGTTATTATCAAATACTAAAATTGCAATATTGCACACGTAATAGTGATTTATAATACTTGTACTTTTGTGCACATATTTGTCGTGCAATTGTTTGCAACAATCATGCATAAGATTCTAAATTTATAAATGATTATTAAATAGAAATGTGTGTCACTTGAAAAAATGTGATATATATGTATATATGTATAGTGACTTTAAAAACAATTTTATGAAAATCTTTATTACGCAGTACTGTTTGTATTATATATAGAACTTTATGATCAGATATTTGAACTTGATAGTAATGTGTATGAAAATTTCAAAAACTTTCTGAATTAAATTATATCTATGTTACATGTTATAAAAACCCTCCATATGTCAAAAGAAACTTATTTTACGTTATAAATTCCAGTATAATCGTGTAAAGTTTGCACTAGAACACCCGTGTTTGCGCATGTAAAAATAAGTTACGTAGATCCATTTTGATAAATTTTCTTTCTTTGTTGTAACAAATCTCTCATATCTCCAAGTGCCGTCTCTATGTTTTTCGCAAATCTAGCAGAGTCCTATAAATATTCAAATTATTTTATCTTATACTTACACACGCGCGCGCAATTATTTTTGCAACAAAAACAAATATATATATCTGTACGTTATAAATATAAAATAAGCAGAAAAAAGGAAGAAAAAATGTTACCGTTCTTGACGAAGATCGTTTACTAGAAACGTGGAAAAATATAATATTTTCTCCGGCGATTATATATGAAACGCCGTATCCATCATCAGCAACTGGCCCAAATCCACCACCTACTGAAATACAGTTTGGATATTTTTTCAAATCTAATTTTGAAGTTTGGCCGTGCGGAGTTTGCGATGTCGATAATCTCCACGGTTCGCTTAGAACTTCCTACAATAAAAAACATCGTAAAATATTTATCATAATTATTGTATAAAATGATTGCAAAGATTACTTACCTTCAAAAACGGCGAATCGACTTCTAAGTACTTTGACACTACATATAAGCAGAATAGATGCCTGTCGATTCCTTTGCCACACATAGCATCTTGATAACCTTTTTGATGTCGTGCCACCGCATCCATCAGCAGATTTATTTTTTTCTCTACCTACAGAAGAAAAAATTAAATAATAAAAAAAAATCTTTTCAATTTAACAAATATAATCAAAAAAGAAAAAGATAAAAAAATTCTATCACTGATTATTTCATGATTACCGTTATTGTTTCGTCCTCCATTGATTTGACCCATTTCGTAGATTCGATGGTGCAAGGCCTGACTGTTTCTGTCCTACCTTCACGGAATAATCTCGTCATGGAAGCTTCATAAGTTAAATTAAATCTTCCGGCATCGCGGTAATACGCCAATTGCAATGCCATTTGTATGTAAGCATCTGGTGATATGAAGTTAGCTTTCATCAGGCCTTTACCATAAGCATCGTGCACATAAATACGCAAATCAACGTCATTTAATATACCGTGTGCTACCTATTAAATAACAGAGAAAGTTTTGTAATCACGATAAAAGTGTTAAATATATTGTGCTTAAATATAATATAGCATAAAAACTATAATTGTTACCCGATACGATCGCTCAATGGCTTCGATACATCGAGTATCCATATCAAACTGCAATCGAGTCGGAGCTGGAGGTGTAAATTCCGGAGTACCCGTAGTATGTCCATCTTTATATCTAGATAGATACAGATTATTCATTTTATAACAAGTCAGATAATGAAATATAATTAAATTAGATTATATATTAGATATACAGAAAAAAGCTAATTATGCAAAAGCTAAAGGTATTCAGAAAGTATATAATCATCAGATTAAATTAAATTTCATTTTAGAAGTAGTCTGCTTTTTTCTTCTCTTCTCTAATTCTCTTTTATTACTTACTTCACTTCAAAAAAAATTAAAAAAAAAATGTTTACAAAATTGTGTTTATTATTACATAAGTACGGGTGGATAAAATAAAAGATGTATTAGCGATATTTTTGACAGAAAAGTACAAAAGCATCATTACGACAAATATCTTCAATATGACAGATTAAAGAGAAAGAAAGAAAAAGAAAAAAATGAGATTACATTTGATAACAATAAAAATTCGCTCAACAATATATAAAGATATTAAAAGTCAATGTTTTTATTCTAAACCTGATCATTCTTTACTTTCTAAATACTATTTCTAGAGTGTGCCATGCACATACAAAGCATTTTATTATTCATACACTTCTTGCAACTAGATATGCTAACTAGATACCTAACGATAACCGTATAGATATACATTCTTAAAATGCAGAAATGATCAACAAACATATAACATATGTAGCTTAGCATAGTTTCATGTGCAGCAAGATTAACACATTGACTGCCACAATGTTTCTAGCTAAACGCATCTCGCATTATATATATGTACGAGATGCCGCCGATTTTGTTCCTGCATTAGAACATACTATGAAATAATTTGCATCCCGGCGTCCAGAAAGAGATCGTCAATTACGAGATATTTCGTAATTGGCAGTCAAATATGTGTCAAATTTATAAAAAATTATTTAAATCATAGAAGTGCGAAGGGTAATAATTATAGAAATCATAACACGGCAAAATTTATATAATCGTTAGGAATAACAACAATTCGCGCAAATGATTAAATGATAATAATTTATGATTATTAATAATTTATGCCCTTTGCAACTTGAAATGTTACACGAAGACGATTACCCGTTTTCGAAATCAGCAGCAATAACAAATTCCCATAGAGTTCCCATCACCGGTGCATCAGCCCTAATAAGAATATCAAGAAGAAAAATTAAAATTAAAGTACTAGAAGAAGGAAGAATAACGGTCATCATCAGTATCCAGAGAAAGGTAATTTTCAGGAAAAAAAATAAGATATAGGAGACTGAAACATAGGTATAGCAAGAACCCCATAGATTTTTACTGACTGCTGTAAAGAGAGCTCACAGACACTAAAGATTTTGTTGAAGTCATTTGTCTATAGAAAAAGATTATACATTTTGTGTGTGTGTGTGTGTGTGTGTGTATGTGTGTGTTATTGTATGTGCGTTGCAATTCAATCTACTGTCATAGAAAAGTTTATGACATCCACCAAACAAATAACACTATACAACAGTTAATTTTCAGAGATAGAAAAAGAGATAGAAATGCAAAGTATAAGATATAAAAGCTATATAAATTATAATTCTTACTGTCCGTCCATGAACTCCGAACATACCACGTATTCCCACAAGTGCGACATGACCGCAGCGTCTGCCCTGCTCATTACTTATCATTATATATGTGATGCTATTCAATATAAACTTAAACTAACTGCGTAGTATGTGTGTATGTGACTCCTTGTTTATATGTATATTATTAAAATTATACAATTTTATTTATTCACGTAATATAAATTTGCTCTATGTTTGTCTCCATGTGAAACATATTTGTAATTATATATATGTAAATTAATTTTTTTCCTTATTTTTGTGTATACGATAATTTTTGATGATTATAAATTATTTACTTTATTATTTATGTGTAATTCAACTAAGATATACTCACCATGAATGTTCGGCATTGAAACCAATCTGTGAAAAGAAATTATTTTTACAAACAAGATCGATATACTGATCAGTTTTTTATAATTGTGTTATAAAAATGTGTAAAACTACTTACTCTACCATTGTTTCCCACGCATAATGTAAAAGATTTATCGAACCATCGATCGTATCCTTTTCCGTGTAATAAAATCCTGCCGTAATGATCTAGTTTTTCTGGGTGTTCCTAAATAACAAAGTGTAGGATAAGAACAATTATATATTTGTTTATCTACAAATGTTTTATATAATATTCATATTCTGTTAAAAAAAATATTTAATTTTATTAATTAGACAACATACCGGATTATATTCATAAGGTATATCGTCCAACGCAACTACAAATGCGGCTTTCTCAATAATATCCAAGGAAGCTTTATTCACACCTTTTGCAAAAAATTCTTCTCTAGCCCGTGCCCAGGCGGTTCTTTCACCAGCCGTTAACGCAGCCAATTTCTCTTCTCCATCTGACGGTGTTGAAGTATCGTTTAATATTTGTTGAAGTTGACTGTAAAACAACGTTGTTGCACATTTTGTGATATAGGAACACATGGAAATATAAAAATTATAACAACTTACAGTTCTATTTCGCAGGCTTGAAGAATTCTGTTTCGATAATAAATTAGAACTTTAAAATATTTGCCCTTATGATATACTACGATATGTTTCGAATCTTGATAATGCACAATTTTATCAACTTCAATTCCCGGAATACGCGTGGTGTTGAATACTCTTTCATATTGCCAAGAACACAGCGGTACTATTCCTTGTACTAAAATCTAAAAATACGCATTTTTGTCGATGCAACAAAACATGTAAATAAATGAAAAGAATATATGAAATGATAAAAAGAGATCACTAACTGGTTCTAATTCTTGACGTTCAATAAGACGTCTATATTGCAAGCAAGAATATATGACGGCTGAGGCTCTTGCTGCTTGCACATCCGTGTGACGCGAAAGGATAGCGTCGATACCATAGAAATTCGAGTTAACCATGAGAGGTGATCGGCCGCGTAAATAAACATATTCTTCCCACCAATCGGATACATAATTCGTGGACCACCAAGACTTGAGTATCAAGTAACGCTGCAGCTTCACACCAATACCATTTTCGAACTCGTTGGCCAATTTCTCCATACGACTAAAATTTTCGTCGTCCAATAGCGGCCGTACACTTCTCAGATACTATTCAAATATACAACATGTTTTATCTACAATGTTAAGCAAAGAGAAACAACGAAAAGAGTAAAAATATTCTAAGATCAATGTATAACAAGTAATGATTATCTCTAATAAGGAAACGTTTTACGAGAAAAAAAGAAAACTAATAAAAACACAAAAATATTGTACTTCATAGAACATACGTGGACGAAATATTAAATTCGATTTATATAAACGTGCATGAAGATTACGAATTGTGCAATGTCTCTAATATTATTGGCTATGTTCTAACCCGTTTCATAGTATCGGATATCGATGGCAGCGGCAATCGCGGTAGTGAACCCTGAAAGCTGTACAACATGGGTCTGTGCCAACCGGAGAATACTTTCACCAGAATGACCCAGCACCGCGTTAAAAACGACACCTTGCGATTTTTGTCTCTCGACTCATACATCCATCCTTTGTACATAAGTAACAGCTTTAGCGTGTACCGAATCATGTAAATACACATCAGCCATAATAACAGCGCAACCACAAAAGAACCTGCCAGGTGTGCGAGCATGGAAGATCTGTCACAAAAAAAGACGATTATCAATTTGAACATGATTGTTAATTTGTGCCAAAACTTACCCGGATAGATAGGGTGAGACTTTTCCAACGAGATCATATGGAACTTTGTAGCCGGCAAAGTGTATCGCTGTCACCATAATCACAGTAACCCACAAACTTTCCAAAGAAGCCGGATAAACGCCGCTTTTCAGATTGTTCTGAAAAAATGATACATACGCGTGCGTATGCCATTAGATGTAGTTGTATAAATATATTGTTTTCGGAAAGAAAGTATAAATGCCATACCTGAAATCGAAAGAATCTCTTCTTCCACGATCGTACGCCGGACAGCCACACCAAGTGGAGTACTTCCCGATCGAAGTTTACGGCCCATCCTTCATGAGTTATCGAAAAGCTGAACGCTACTGCCGAATGAGCTTCCGCCATTCCGCGTTAAGAGATTTTCTATAAGAATAAAATATTTATGTTAACATTAAATTCTATTTACAAATTTTCAGCTACTAATTTCTCGCACAAAGTGTAAGAATTCGAAGATTAAAGAGTTAATCATAAGAAAATAATAACTTTCTCTTAGGTTTTGCATAAAATTACAAATAAGTATAAAACCAAGAGTTTTATAAACGAAGAGTTGTGTTAAAGTGTTACGAAAAATTACTTCAATATTGAATCGAAGTGTCTCTCTTAAATTTGAAATCTGAAAAAGAAAAAAAACATTTTCCGGCCGGAAACGACGGAAGAAGAACGACCTCGTTGTGAAGATGAGCTTACACGGTCACGTTGTGGCGATAACGATGCAAGGTACATCGCAGATGCGCCAGTTGACCTTACTTAAAGTCACAATTGCGGCGCGCACGCGTGCGCGAACGCATCGTAGATCGTGCCAAGCTGGCAAAAACACATTGTATGACAGTAAGTTCGGTGTACTTACTGCCAAGTCGCCGTTTACAGCGACGAAGTAACTTTGCGGAGGTCATGCGTACAACCACACAACTTTCGAAAGACCACCTGTGCGAGAGATTGCGCGTTTACAGTTGGCACTAAGCTGTTGCGTAACTTTTATCGTTATTTTTCTCCTGTTCCGTATTTTTTTCTTAATTACAGCTACATAAAAATTTCATTTCTAAAATATCATTCTAAAATCGGCATTTACCTAAATTGTATTAAGTTAAAATCGCGGTCGCTGCGTAGTAAAAGGTGCGATGTGAAACGTAATATACCTGATTGCGAAGTGCAAAACGTTAGAACAAATTAGATTAGTGTTACATATGAATTAACATTGTGGTACTATTCTTGCATATTATGATATTTTGTAATGTAGATATTTAATTTCGGCTCGTGTGCTACGTGCGCACGCGAGATAGAAAGTCTGTCTGCTGCACGTTTCACTCGATTTTCACTTGAGTCACGGTCGAGAGAAAGATAAGAACAAAGAAGAATATTTGGGCGATGACGGCAATTTCAAATGTAGATGATAATTCAAAGTGAATAATAATATAATACGAAACACAATTATATCAAGCTAGAATATCACAATTATAAATCTCGATATGAAACTGTAAACGATTATACCGCGCGCTTCTCAGATATAATTTTGTCGCACATGTAGAAATATTAAAAAAATATATATATATTTTGTGAAAAAATGGCTGATTGAAAGAATCATCAGCGTATCGAAAGTTTCGATTCTTGCGTTATTACTGTCCCGCAAAATACCAGGTACGAACCATCATTCTCGATGAACGTGTGCTTAATAACCTTGGACTTTGAACGACGACTCGTCCGGTTGAAAGAGTCGCAATAAACTTAGTAATTGCGTACAATCTCTCAACACATTCAGATCTATCATGTTGTTTCTATATCGCGAAACGTATTTGTTTAATCGGTGAATTATTCTAGATTCTATATAATTGCGACAGAACTTTCCATCCATGATTTTTAATGAAACTAGCAACAATCTAATTAACACGTTTTTTTGGTAGAGACGTCAAATTGAGTCAACGATTCTACTGTTCGTTATCTCTGTTGTTTCGATCTTCGATTGTCATCTCGATCGGTAACGTATCGCTAATAGTGTTCTTTGTTGGAAGCTAGTTTTTAATTTTCATCAATTCAATGTATTCTTTATATCGCGTGGCGTAATATATAATTATTTTTAATGTATAATGTTTTTTTAATGAATGTGCAAAGAGATAAGTGTTCCAATAACCAGGACGAGAAATGCCAGCCGGACATTTGTTTAAAAAAAATTAATTATAACAAGTTAGTTGTATATGTGACATATAACAATTATTTCTTTAATGTCCGATTATTGGGCATTTGTCTTGTGTTCTCGTTGGGATCCATAATTAAAAATAAGTATGATAGATTTTGCAGAAAAATCTATTCTACGCGTCAATCGATCGACCGTGATAAATTTTCATGTATTTCAATAATTTTGTGTACACATTCTAATAGATATTTATTCAAAAAGACATATGCGCGGTCGAAATGCTGCGTTTTATTCTGACGTCAATCAACTCACAATTATAATGTATCAATATTGATGTCCGTCGCAAAGTTCGTTTTTAACTGGTGTTAACAAATAAAATCTTATTCTTTCTTTGTGAAACTCTAATATTCGCATACAAACACACATCGTGAATTATATATAAAACACAATCACACACAATACAAAAAAAGTGAAAAGATTACTGTTTTTTCTGCGCACGTGTCGACACACAAAATTTCAATACGTATCTTAAGATATTTCCGTATCAATATGAGGTTTAATAACGCGTAACATTACAAATAATATCATCTCGATAAGATACGAGACATACTTACTTCTATTCTGCCGTCCTTAGTTAAAAATGTCCTATCTCGCATTTTTGCAGTTTTCAAAATATATAAAAGTATTGAAAGTTCCACACATGTTCCATCTTCTAAATAAAGATAGAAAGTCCTAAAGGCTTTATTAGACGTCCAAAAAGTGTTTAACTTAGTTGTTCTAACTGCTGATGACACAAACAAAAAAATAAAACCTTAGTTTTTTCAATTCTTCCGATATGCTAGATAGGATATTTTAGCTAAGGAGGGTAGTATTTGTTTGCGCTCTAAATAAATCAGAAGAAATTCAAGTTGATCTGTTTTTTAATTAAAAAAAGAAGTAATATTTTAAAAGATAAACTACTTTTTTGAAGCAAAAAAGTCCACATTCGCAAATTGCTTAGCAAACATCGTAAACATACGGTAGAACACTTGTTTACAAATGCGTTTAGATAAGTAAAGTAATTTCGTCAGTGATAAAAGAACATATGTATAATAGGACGACTTATGTTATAAGCGAAATATTCTATTAGCTTAGAGAGCTCACTTTATATATACATATGTGTGTGTGTGTGTGTGTGTGTAAAAAGATCACATAACATAAGACATGTCTGTATACATAGTTTTAAACAAGTGGAAAGAGAGAGAGAGAGCATTTAAGATTTCTGGATATATCCACTCCAGAGATTAAATTGTGATGGTCAAAGAAACAAGAAGTTATATTAACTTTTATTGTTATGAAATTAACACTGTTATTACGCAAAAAATATAAAAAATATAAAAAATATGACTCGAGTGAGTAGTTGATCGATCGTCATTAACGAATGATAGTTGACTCACATAATGCAATAGTGAATATATGATAAGTATAAATGATAAGTGGCATTATTATCTGCATAGATTGTAAAAATATAGAAACAATCTTCGAACCGATCGTGATCGAGACATGTGCTGTAAATGCACGCAACGAAACGTCGAATGTTATTTTGTTCGTTACCATCATATTTTTCTTATCGGACAACTCATGACGAGCGCGTCTCAATCACGAGTTTACTCCAAATTCAATCGTATCGTCGACGCAATGTGACACACAACGGTCTTCTAACAGATACTGTTGCAGGTAAGAAATATAAAACAGATTTTAGAATACAGCCTATGTAAGTATACAGACAACAACATATCACTTTGTTTTCGTTTGCAAACTTATGTCCTCTGAAGAACATTGTGTAACTTCCAGCAGAACTATTGAAACGGTATCTGAAAATAACGGTTAACTGAAAATTCAATAGCTAAAATGATCTATATCTCAGTCCATTTATCAAATTTTAGAAATATGTGAAGAAAACAGACAGACTGTCCAAAATCGATTGTTTCTTTAGATATTACATTACGGCTTTTCGCGCGATATTATGTAATGCTCGTAAGAATTGTAAATAACAAAACTAATAAAATAAGAAAGCAAACAAAACGTTTGTTGATGTCATTTTTATTTAAATTCATTATTTGATAATTGCGATCGGAATATAAAACTTCATTTGTTACGTCAGAAGTGTTTGCGCAAACGTTTCTCACTTCTTCCACAAATTCAAAATGTATCACTATTTTGCATAAACGCGTCATCAGAGCGATAAAAACTGAACCTAGAGCGCATAAAATATCGTGCTTTACGATAAGATAAAAACAATTGTTGCGTTTAATGACAAAGAGATGTAAGAAGCGTATTACGCTCGCTTATCATGTTTACTATATGCAATCAACATAATATGGCATACTAGACAACATTCGTACATAAAAAACGAATGTGCACGTCATCAAAAATAATTAGAAATCGCAACTAACTGCGAGGTAATTGCTTCATTGTGCAACCGTCTTTTAAAGTCCATATCCCAACTATAATATGTCGAGAATTAAAACACGCGTAAAAAAAGTTGGAATTTGATCAATAAAAAAATGATTTAGGCAGAGATCTAGATTGAAACCGAATGACAGACATGTTTATTGCCTTTTGTTAAGAGATGTATATGTAACATATATTATTATGTATCTTCCCGTGTCGTATCTCCCATACATATATACATATGAGAGACATCTCTATAAAATAACAAGAGAAAAATGCAGAGAGATACGGAGAATATACATGATCCATTGCCGCTATGTGTCGTTTCAGATACTTATCACTAGCCTTATGTATAGTATATTTACGCATCTTTATACAAGAGCGTGTGAAAATGAAAAATTGTTTGAAAATATCTTTACGTAAATTACGAAAAAAATCTGTATCTCAATTCGCAGAATTATGCAAGGTTGGGAAAAACAAATAAAATCAATGTTTACTTAAACTTAAAACTTATCAGTGCTAAAAAACAAATCTATTTTACTTCAAATATATGTTTATTGAATGCAAATTTGATTTATTTAAATCCATTTTAATTCACCTAACCAATATTAAATTCTGTATTACAATTGGTATGTCAGCATTTTGTGTTGGACTTTGAACGTAGCATAAATGTGACGCATGTGTTAATCAACTGAAAGAACTAGTCTCTATCTCGTGTTTTCGTTATTCAGACGAACGTTTATCAAGATAATACGTTTTTTTCGTATCAATTCTCAGTCTCGATTGCTACATATATATATATATATATATACATATATACACAGTAGAACCTTGTTTATCCGAAGTGACTTGAGGCCCAACCTCTATTATACAGACCGATAATTTGTATTATAGGAGCTGATAGTCCGTACAATAGAGGTTGGACCTCGGTTATCCAAACTATCTTGTCTCTTGATCAGTCCGGATAAACGAGGTTTTGTATATCTAAACAATACGGTTCAACAAAATAAAAACGCCATTAAATAAAATCAAATAAAAAAATGTTTTCGGTGTCGTGTCATGGTTTAAGAATTTTAAATTTTGACTTACCACCAATATTGACAATCATCGTGTGAATTGCTTTATACGATATCTCACACGCTGATCGGACTCCTTGCTTTTACTCAGACTGTCACTGAGGAAGATCCCAAAGTGGATCGAAACATCTGTGACCATTATTAATAAACATATTCACCAACAACATCCAGGTTTGCTCGCATTGGCCATTTTCCTTATTTTGAAATTTTCACGAGCGGATATTTTACTATAAATCAAATAAACTAGACTCTTCAAAATTTCCAATTGAAAAAAAAAATATATACAAGCATTTGAAGCTTTATAAAACTTACTTTTTTAACATATGTTTTTATGTAAATTTCATATATAAATTTTGATGAAAAAACTCTAAAACTTATTTTTCATTTTTCTAACTTATGAGCAAAAAGAGTAAAAAATCTTGTGTATCTTATATTATGATGACGCATGTTTAAGTTTGTTTGTATACTCTACATGATACAATTATTTTTGAGGACATTGACTTTTAAAAAAATGATAACGACGATAATAAGTTTTTGCTGTTATTTTAACCACTGAATCGTTCGCGAAAGATATTGACGACTTCCAAGGTAAGTATCGCATGTCATCACGTGCTCACAGCAATTGTTTACAAAAACACAATCAATAAATAATCGACATTGTTTTTCTCAAATTGTTTGAAACACAAGTCAGTAAATTACTTGATTAATAATTTCATATTTTTAAGTATAATTTTCATAACTGAAAACTTAATCTGATTTTTCTTCGTACATACAAACTTGGTTTAGTCGTGACGTTTCACGACTAAATCACAGTGATGTTTTAAGCACTCCAAAAAAAAAAAAAAACGTAATTTTATTACGAAAGGTTAATTGCACGGTCGTTGATATCAGTGATTGTATTGCCGTCACAATAATCACAGTGAGAGAAGAAAAAAGAAATTAAAGAGAGAACTTATTACGTTGCATTATTATACACGTCGATTCATTATGCGTGCCTCGATGATGCAAATGTCACGTTCCGCTTAGGAGAGGCCAAAAAAATTTAAGAAGACTAAAGTAAAATAAACAAAATATATGTTATATAATGTTTTACATATATTTCATTAAATATTCAAATAAAATCACAGAAATTTAGAAGTAGAAGAAATACTTTAAGAAGCCAATAGATGTGATCACAATACATTACAAAATTCGTTTTTAAATATGTTTTAATCGATAAGTTTGCTGAAAACAGTTTTGTATTTAAAAGAATTTCATCATTTGCAAAATTGTCTACTTTTGTTATATGTATATAAAACTATAATAATATAAAAATTTTTATTAAATAATAACAAGAACAACAAATTAAAAAGTACGTTTTTCTCTTTTTTTTGCTTGAGTAATCACTTCGTTTGACTGCATGCGATACGAGCTGTCTGGATAGCCATAAAAGTGCAATCGCCTATTGCGTGCAACATAAGCGTGTTGATCGCGTTCCAGTTAGAAAATCTTGTTTCAGAAAGCGGACTTTGACCCTAAGAAAAGCACGAGGTCCAACACCGGATATTTTAAGATCGCATTCATTTGAACTAACGTAAAGATATCTTCGTCATATCAAAATGTGACGTCCAAAAACAAAAAATCGTGTGAATTATTTTTCAGCACGTGATAAGTCGAAATAACAAATAAACTTTTCCGTATGTCACATGGAAAAATACACACACGTACATTTGTACTAATAACAGCGCTACATATTGGTCAACTATTTTGAGTAACATGTAATTTAGAGTAAAATGTAAGTCGGAGTTACACAATTATATATTCTGTAAAATAAAAACTAATTCCTTCTATATATAATAAATGTTTTCTTTTTCAGAAAGTCAATTTATACGTTTCTCTAAAAATTATACATGTGTGCTAATTAAATGCTAAAAATAATCGAGATCGAGATTAAAAAATAAGGTGACAAAAAAAAACATGTAATTTTTATCGCAAAGAGACATTATCAATATTATATCTCCGAGCAAGAGAAAAAGAAACGCAAGTTCTTTAAACACGGACGTGTCAAACGAAGGCGATTGGTTGGAAATGAAGGCGTGTAAGCCGCGCCTCCGAGCCGAAAAGTAAGTCAGTGCTTTCTCGCATGGGTTTCTAATAATAGATGACGATTTCGTTAGTATGAAAAAAATCGCCGTCGACAACGGCGTGCCACGTAATACATGCACATACTCACCAACGAAGGTGTATACGCAAATGTTGTCAGTAGATCTGGTGTATGAACAAATACGTGGTTTCAGCTCGATATGGGGCTTCTCGTTGATGCGAAAAGACCTGCAGCACACGATTTGACGACAAAATAATGTAGAAACGTTTAGATCTGTTAGAAAAAGTCACTCTGTTATACCGTATTATGTTGTCTGTATATTGTCCGCTATGCGAGTATTAAATCGCAGAATCAAAAAACACCACTAGCTCACAAACAGCTGTAGAAACTAAAACGCACTGAACCACACTACTTACAAGGTAACGGCACCGAGATATACATAAGCCTTTGATAATTCGCTTTGTGAGAGGGAAAGGAGCTGCCACTGATTAGCTATCCAGTAGCTGCGGCGAAGTAGGAGAATGTAGTACGTACGAGTGGGAACTCCTTCTCTCTCTCGAAGCAAAGTATTAAGGCCTCCATACATGCATCGCAGTTTACGAAATAGTGTGAAGGAAGTAGGGGGAAAAACTTGCACACGTGCATATAGTAGCGCAACTTCTTGTCTGTATCTTTAGCTGCGTTCCGATGTTTACTGCCAGTACTAAGAATTCATAGCATATGTGACGTGAAATGTAGATTTTTAGTATTGGTAGTGAATATCGGAACGCGGCTTTTGATGTACGCGACAAAACTAAACACGCATGCGCGACATTGGTATCCCTAACCAATAACATTACTGACTTTCTATCTTTGTTATTTTTGTGTCCCTTTCGGCTGCTGATTTCAGCGCCGTACATGTACAAAAGTAAGAACTACGATGCGACGTTCAAGCATAAACAATGTGGATGATAAAAATGTAAGGTTTGAATCCATGCTACATCTACTTTACTGTCGATAAATGTCAATGTAGCACTTTCAAATTGATAGGATACCTACATGCAATATTTTACATGACATTCACATATTTGTGCGTGAGACGATAATAATTGCGAAAAATACAAACTAAATCGAAAGAAATTCTTTTCGTGTCTTTTTACATAGATACTATTACATATTGTTATACTGTCAAAATAACATATATATATACGGTTTTTTCTTGAAAATATATTATAAAATTTTATTACATTCAATATGATTAAAAAACATTAAGAGATTATTAAAGATATTTATTATCTATTTACCTCTTTAATTATTTCTGACTCTTGTTAAAAAACATGCATAGTTTTTAGATATGTTATATAGACAACTTTGAAAGCACAACAGAGAGACAGACAGATACACACACACACACTCTCTCTCTCTCTCTCTCACACTCAAAAACATGTTCCATACTAACAGAATAGAAGATTTAATCAGTCATTGTTTGCGACAAGACTTGATATGCTCGTTAGAGTTTAATGGGGAACTGTCGATTGCAGAATCTGTCTTGAGAGGCTTTGTCTGTAGTCGAAAAGCGATCTAGCTGTTAACATGCAAATTGATTGATCTGTCAACATAACAAGAAATTTGTAAATCACATCTAATTTAAAATTAAAAAAGAATATAATTACATGTCTGTTACATGTATAAAATGTTTATATATAATTTATTAAAAGAAGAAAATTAGCAGACAAGAAATATTTCCATGTTCTTTACGTACAAAAGTACGCGAAGCATGTATAATCGATTCTCACACAGGTGAGATTTGTTGTAGTTCTTTAATCCATCCTGATCTCAAACGTACTGAGAGGACGTTGTAAACGTAGTTCGTGAAATTAGTTCGTGACTCCGTACAGGGATTAAACAGCACGCCGACGTCATCCAGCACCAATCAGAGGAGTTTGACTCGACGGGGCACGATTAAACCGGGTTAATAAGTTGCCTAAGTGCAAATCTCTCCGAACGGTCGAGCGAGCGTGCGTTGTTCGGCTAGAAACTTCTTCTTCGTGAAAGTTTACCCCTGTAACGATCTTGTCCGCTCAACTAATAAATGGACTTCGACCATTCGCGGCTACCTCTACTAATGGAACTTACCGCTCATGTAATCAAATGACTTTTTCTTTTTCCCTTTAAACGCTACTAAGGTAATCTCCAATCAGTATCTTGTAACAAGAGTAAATTTATATTTACATCAAGACGTATATTGCTACTTCACTATTTTTTCTACAATAATTCTATTATATAAAAAACGTGAGAATGCTGTCGCGATATATATATGATGTGTGTGTGTATGATACGAAATGAGAATTTACTACATTATTTATATCAGGTTTACACATATTGAATATAATATAAATTAAAAACTTTCTTTTTTGCATCTCACATACAAAAAAACGTAAGACTTCTGCACGTATAAAAAATAATAACATTAATTTTATAATAATTAATTGTATACAATACATTTAATAGAATTTTAATATGTAGCATATCTATATTTTTTCAATGTAATAGTTTTTAATTGTCTTAAAAGAAAAGATGTTTCCACGTTCAATTTTGTCACAAGACACGTATTCGATCGATGTAGCTCAAACTGACAGCGTAATAATTTTCCGGCACGCCGACGAAGGGTTAATCTCACCTGCATCTCACCGGATCCAAACAAATTGCTCCAACCTCTCTCCTCCTACCTTCTGCCTTTCCCGCATTTTCAGAGATTCTTGGTGCGCACCTGTGCGCGACACTTTGTCCCACGTCGTTATTCACCGATTTCGCTCTCTTTCCTTTCCAAATGTTGCGACGCTTCTTACTGAAATCTCTCGCTAAATTACACGAACGGACGTAAATGCGGGAACGGCGCTTTGTTGTTGTCGGCTCGGCCATTTTACAATTTCAATTAACATCGCGACGGTTCTTCTTCGAGGGACTAATGTTTTTTTGCATTGAAAAAAATTGTAACTCGTCCTGCTCGTTCGTGGTCTCAAATGTATCGTAAAATGGGGATGCGACGATACGACACGGTTATGTAGTACGGCGGTCGCAAAATTATCTTGCATGTTCGGTGTCAAAGCAAGTCCATCGCTAAACATGAAATAACGCATCGCGAATCACGTGGATCAGACCTATGTCATCCAAATGTCACGGTTCATTATACGAGTGTAAGAATGAGTGGAACAAACTCACATGGAGGTGGATCAACTGACAGAAAACTGAAAAAAAAAAACATTAAAAATTACTTTTTACTTATATTAACTTATATTTCAAGAATACATCAAAATATTTTTTTGTAATTAATAAGTATACAGTGTAATACTTTATCTCATATAATATTCTAAGTAAATTTAACTTTAATTTTGACTTTGACCTTACGATATTGACGGAGCGAATAGAATACATTCTCAGAACAGATTCACATTAAGATCTGCTTTATGAGCATGACCCGGATCTTAGATCATATTACAAACCGCACGAATGCAATTCGGATGATAAATCCTTGACATTGTGGCGGATCAGATGGTATATCCTCCAAATTGATGCGGGTAGTATTATAGCATGCTAACGTTGACACATGCATCTTACTCGTTGCTAAAGTTCGCATAACACGTATGATTAATGAATTTGAAAGCATCTAATGTATTTCATCCTTTCACATTTTTATTAGAATATTTTGTTACATTATATGTTACATTATGTGCTAACATAATTATTTTCTGCACATAAAGTTTTCTCCTCTTTTATGCAAATATAATTGTAAAATAAAATTTGAATATCTATTTGTATACTTATAAAAAATACAACCTGTCGCTGTTGATTTAATTAGAGGAGAAGATTAGTTAAAATGTAATGTTAAAGGCAATGTTTTTGAATAGAATTCTCAGCGGTAAAAGTAGTTAATCTGCGAGCCGTGAGATGGCGACGCATTGACCGGCGGTGGGTGTTGAACTGGCGGCAGTCTCAGGCACGACACCGTCGCCGCCACGTGGGGAGTGAATTTGAATCAGCCGCCACCGACTACGGCTTACTGTTCCATCGTGTCGGCGCGATCGTTCGCACCGGTGGTTACTTTGTGGTTCCTTTGTCACACACGAATCATTAATTTCGCGCGCATTTATTTATTTAAAAACTTTATCAGATCAGAAGAGAATTCTCAGCAGAAAGAATAATACTACTCAAAAGTGTAAAGAAGACACGTCAAAACAAGTCAATTAAGCAGCTCGGAAAGAGAGGTTTCATCTATGCAATAAAATATAAGAAATGATAAGTATCGTAATCTACGATAGAGTTACTAAAAAGATTTCAAAGTTGAAGTTATTATTTCTCATAAAATAGAATAATTTTAACACATTAAAAATAAAAATAGATTGTCGAGCGACTGGCACGAGAAGTGACTGGAAATAAAGGAGAGAAAGATACCGGTACGAGTTTCCGATCACACCTGTCAACGGTGTCTGATACCGGCGTCGTGTATCACCGCCACGTGACACCGCTGTCATTGTCCGCCGAGTAACAGTTTCTTTTGCCTCCACGTGACGACCTTGCCGATTTAGAACGAGCAATAAAAGGCAAGCGAACACAGTCACATTGAACGAGCAGCGAGATATCGTAGAACACAAAGGTGAGAAAGTGGCTAAACCATATGTAAACGTTAGCGCCCGTCGCTGATGAAATCGGCATAAATCAGTGTCACACGCGCTCCGAGCAACACGACTCCGAGCATCGTGACCACGAGGCGTCGAGGCGACGACGACGACGACGACGTGAACGACACCGGCGGAGGCGGTAGAGGAGGAGAGCAGCCGGCGGCAGGAGAGGGAGAAAAATCAAGAAGGAAGTAGCAAGTGTCACGAAGGGACCCTTGTCAGTGAGTGGTGGACCGTGGTGCAGATCGTGGGACATCGCGCGTGTGTGACAAGGATCTTCGCGAAGACGTGAGAGAAAGCTGCAGGACGCGACAGAGGGGCGGCAGGCACGCGCGATTGCTCGCGCATCGAGACTTACGCTCGATACGAGCACGCGCGCGATTCGACTCGATCGTCGTTTCCGATCGCACCGGCTGGCCTGGCCCGGAAGAAGACTGTGACCTTGCGGGTCGACCTTGGATATTGGCGCCACCGTCGGATCTTGTTTCGGCCGAGAGCGTGGCTCACGAGAGTTTTCGACGCGAAATTATTAGCGGTCGCGAAGCGCGTGAGCGCGTTTGAGAAGAAAATAACATTTGAGTCTGTGATCGTCCATCGAAGAGATTTCGATCTGTTTCTCTATTTTCCGGAAGCAAAGAAAAGACTGTCTGATTAATTGAACCACCTGTCACGCCGATGGAGTGATTCAACATGCCGCTTAGGTAAGTAGAAAATAACCGAATGAGTCTGTTTTGTGTGAAGCGTTCAGCCAAGGGTGATAATTGGCTCGAGGTGAATTAAAGGGTAAACGAGGGGTGAACGAAAGCCACAGGTAGGCCGGCGCTCGGCCGAGAGACGGAAATGCCACTTTAGTGATCTCCGGTTTCAAGTCTTTGATGCTCCGTGACTCGAGGGTCAGTTTTCGCTGGAGTTGAAAGCTCTAGATAGTTGATAACTATCGTATATAAATGTGAGAGAACGTCGGCATTTGAATTGATTAACTAAAATTATTTCAATTTCGACTCAAGAGTTTAAGAATAATTATTGTGTACTTTTGTAATTTTAACCTTTCTGAATTTCGAAAATTTCGCACAAATAATATATCGTATTTATGTTTTATAAATTTTAATATTACCGTTAAGATATTACCGCTAAGATATGTTTATCGGTTTATCCAAATTGCACGGGATCATATTTCTTCCAATTGAATTTTTACATCTAAGTTCATATCAAGTTTTGAAAGACAATACTACTATATTCGTCATACATCTATGAACGCGGCTACAAAACAGATTTTACTGCGCTTTTATTGGCTGTAATCCGCTCAGTGTACACCTGCGCTCGCAGCGTACACGCGTGCAACACACGCGAGGAAATGTCGCGCTTCAAAATCCGCCCTGATCGCGAGTACATACGAGAGTTACAGAGATGAGTAAATCCTCTTTCACCGCGTCAGGAGAACAGAGTCGCTGCTGCACAGAGATTGTTGCATAGGATGTTCAACGTAATCCTTAATTCGACAATTTATTACTCTTGCACCAAGAGTGCACAGAGTTGCCGCGGGAATCGAATTTATATTTTTTCTATTGCAACCTTTTTTTCTACACACTTACACTATAACTTAATGTTATTTACAAATGTGTCTATTCTATATATATATACATGTATATATAAAATTAGGCGTGTGCCAATCGTAGGGGAATGTGTGTCGGACATATAATAGGTAAAAAATAAAAAAATAAACTTATATATTAAGCAAAAATATTGCGCGATATTTGAGAAGTTGAAAAAATAGCTGTGTGTAAGAGAGACTCTACACGCAAGGGATGATTTCACGGTATTTATGTCACACCGCGAGAACGCGTAAATCTTAAGATCGCTCAAGAATAGAAATCGAGGCGTTTCTCCGTATTCTCGAGGAAGTCATCCACGTGTAATAATTAGGCGTAGGTATTTTCACGAGCTGCTGGCGGCGTTTAATAGTAGGCGTAGAGAGGATGTCGCCTATGAGTTGCCTACTCGACGTACTCCAAATACGACCATTATTTACGATCGCGACGAATGCAGCTGCGCCAACGACAGATATCTTCGGAGCGACAAACCGCACTCGACGTCGTATTGTCACCCGTAAAATTTCGGAAGCATGCGAGGCCCACGCTTCCTATCTAGCCTGACGGTAGTAAATTCTGAACATCCGACGGACACCCATGCGGGAGACATTTCGCGAAATAAATTTTGCCAAGAATCCGAATAACAACAAAAATTTGCATTTCCGATATCGTAATGTAATTTGAAGTTTTAATAAAATTGCAACTCTATAAAGTCGTATCCATAAAATATTTCACAGTTGTATAAGCATGTGTAACATAAAATGTTTAACAAGACACTCTTTTTAGTGTGCAACGCGATTTTATTATTAATTCGCTAAAAAAAGAAAAAGTGACATCATACCATGTGTTAATCCATACGAGTATATTTACGAGTGGGTCGTATTGGTCGCGCATTCGTCGGCACACGTGTGGCGCGCGTTTTAACACAACCGCTAGCGCACACGTGGACGTGTATCTTGTAAACGACATGTGAAATTTTGCGTTACTCAATTTCATGTTGTTCAACGCGGACACAGAACTTTCGTTCACATCGTTGTCATGAGTTCAGTAACTCGGCAGAAATGACAAAAATGCTTAATATGTGCGATAAAATTAACATTAATAATTAACAAACTCTGATATTCGTAAATTCTTCTAAAATGTTTTCTAACACAAATGTGTATGTTATATACTAACATATTAAAATATAATCTAAATGGTCTACTATGTTCAGACATGCATGAATCTTTTTTAAAATTCACATCCTAACGAGAATAACTCCCGATAAAAAGTACGGATCACACGAGACAAGGTCTTCTAAACCTTGAAATAGCGTCAGTTCTCGTTATCCAGAAATGGAATTACCTTGAAAGTCCGCGATATATCTGCTTCTGCGAGCTCAAACTCACAAAATTGATATTTGCTTCAGTCGTGTATTCATAACGTTATGTTTCTCTTCGCGAGAAAGAGTCTCCGTCTCTGTTTTTATACGCGATAAGCAACAAATTACTTTTCCTTGACGACGCGGTTCCATAGCGTCGAGGAAGAAAGACGCGAAACGAAATAAATGTCGGGTGTGAAACGCACAGTGAAATAAACGTGATGCTGGGTCAAAAGCCGCCAAACCAGAAAAGGTATGTCTGCTTGTGTGCTGCAGAGAATGTTGCTTTTTCATTCTAACGTCGATACGTGCGAAGAACTACTGTGCAGTGAATTGAGAAATATCTGTTTTCAATGTTGATAATCTTCAAAAATGTTACAAAAAAATTTGTAAAAGCATAACAATTTTGTTCAAACGTTTTTTTATAAAATACAAAGTACAATACAAAAAATTGTACATCCGTTAGCGAGATCGATGCATTTCGATATGCGGGTAGAAAATGCATGGCTCAGAATAGCTTTTACAAGGAGATTTGAATGTCGTTCGAGGATTGATCCTGCGCAACGAAGCAAAGAACGATAAAGCGCTACCGATTTTCATAGCGAGGAACGAGTCTCGCGGCGAAGATTTGTTACTAATGGAATTGCGCCCGTGCATAAGGCTCTACGTGGGAGTTTAGATTAAGCAATTCAGACGCAAGTATATGTGTATGCGTGCTGAGTTGACTTCGGCGAAACGTGGTACATGTTGCTACTATAAATTGCGAAAAATAATGTCTTCTGCATAATTCGCTGCTCGAGCAATGCTAAGGAATCTCCTCGTTTAAAAGTCTGTTATTTTCAAAAACAAACTTCTTACAATTCTGCGATTTTTTATTTTTCTAAAATTGCGCAAAATCATATTTTATTGTTACACGCGTCAATCGCGTTTTATTGTTTTTCCTACAAATAATATATTTAAAGCTAATAGTCGTACTTTTTTTGCAAAAAAATATTTGTTTATCCAAACTTTTAAAGTGATGGTGGAAAATATTAACATTAAAAAACATGACAATATTTTGCTCGGCATGCTAACGAATTACAGTCCTTGGCACAAAGAATAACTCCGGATTTATAGAAAATATTGTTATTGCGCGCGCGCTCGCGCCGTAACTCTGGCTCCCGCGAGTTTCATTTTTATATGAACGCAGTGATTAATAATATTGAAGTAAGAATAATGATGTTGCTTCTGTTCTTTCAACAAAATAAATGTCAGGTGCCTTTAAATTTTTTTGCCATCCGTTCAAGCGGATGCATATTTATTACAATGTGAACTGACAGTTACAGAAGCGAGCTTGCAATAAATCATGTAAAATACATAAATGCCATTAGAAATTGATAAATGTTGTCCTGTGTTCTTATGAAAAAATATATTATATATATATATATATACATATGTATATATAAAACTGTTACACATACACACACACGACACCAAAAAAGATAGTGCGTAAAAAAGCAAATTAATTCAAACTATAAAAATCAAAAATTTAGAAATAAACATGTATTTGCATTCAAGAATAAATTGTTCGCAAGACTATTATGTTTCGCATCAGATACGATATAATATAATTTTGCTCTGCGCACGAATGTATCGATATTTTTAGTGCGTATCATGACAGTTTGTTCAGGCGTTGCTTGGGACACGATGTTTCAAACATGTCAACCGAGTTGAAAATGTAGTCAGAATTTGTGGCGCGACACTTTGCAACGAATATCACATTTTAAAGAGAATTTATAGTAATTTAATTTTGCGTGCGACGAACGACGACGTCGAAATGAGAATAAATCTTTAAAAGTATCTTCATTGGGTGTTGGGAGAGAAGGTATTCCTCTACTATCTGATAAAATTGCCTTTGCCACGAGTAAATTTCGCGCTAGTACAAACGAGTGATTCTCCACGCGCTTTAGGTAGTAAGCATATAATCTATTTACTGTAACTTTTAACTTCTTCCAACTAGAATACTGTGGAATACTATTAAGGTATTTTGCGCAAGCTAAAAGTTTATTACGAAACAAAGGAGGAATCCGCAGTTTGTTTTCCTGATATAATTTGTGACTCATTTATCGTACTGCTCAGCATTAAATATTAAATAATTTTCCATTGGAAACACTAGTAAGCGATTAAACGTAAATCATAAACTGTTTATAAATTTTTCATTAATTTACTAATATTAGTAAATCAAAGTTTACTGCTCTCAATAAGAAAGTAATTAATGAAATTGTTTAATCACCGCAATGAGAGTTATTATCTGTAATTATTGCAACTAAATCACAAATTCTCATATTTCCGTAACTGAATGACTTATTGTTAGAATAACCGAAGTATTTTGTCGAGAACGCATTTTCTTATATACACGGGAAGGAATGTAAGCCGAGAGGTGAGGCAAGTAATTATTGCAGGATCACTGAGCTTCGCCGCAAGAGCCGGCTTCTCTCCCCGGTAGTTTGGTTGCCTTCAGCAGTCCTGATAACAAGATAATGAGACCGCATACGTGTCTAATTGGAAAATATTGCCGTACGTGGAAAGTTTCGCTTAAAGTGCGGTAAGCATTAACAAGAAAGTTTTAGTCTAGGCCACTTTTTTCCAGAAAAAAACGATAACTTTGTGGCATGTAAAATACACATCATGAGAGTGTTTTTTTTTTTTCAAAAAGAATTCAGTTTCTATATACGATATGAACATTAATTGTAGAATTGATATAAATACTTTCTCTCAAGATAATATGCGCAAAAATATGTGGAGAATCCTTTATAAATTTTACTTGTTATAACCAGCCTAAATGCGCTTCTTTGCGCGATCCACCGCTAGATCATGATCTATGATTTTCATGTGAATAAGGATTAAATTTATGGTCATCCTTTGAGGGATAATACTGCCTTGAGTGACTTGTTTCATTGTCGAGACAATAGGGCAAGACACATTGTTTCGACGGAGCATAAATCTGCTTTATCGCAGTACTCGATCGCAGGCTACCGCGCGAAGTTTGACATGAATTTCGATACAAAGAAGCTTAGGATAAAGTACGAAGACGAAAATTTACACAACTCGCGTTTATCACATAAATTGTCACATATCTTCTCATAATTAGATTCTGTTTAAAACATTATGTTTAATAAACTCAAGTGTACACATGTATCGCGATATGAAATCATTTGCATCAATTGTGAGCGGAAAGAAAGATTTCATCGTTCTCTTTCGTTCGTTTCTCTTTTATTTGAGAGCGTTGGATTTAACATTTGAAAATTGGAGAATCCCAGAAGCAAAGAATTCGTATTAGCTACATGGCCGCGGGCTGGATTGCCTCACGTATTCTCTCACGAAAGCCAGAATATGGCACAGGATACAGAGAGGAGTCCCGAGTTGGCTACTTGGCAGCCTTCCACTCTACATTGTGACGTATCCCTCTGCGGGCCTCCGAAGTTGAAATCCAGTGCAAGAACTTCGATTGACGTAGCATATCTCAACGATATTTTTTTATTATTTGACAATGCGCTTACTGCAAGCGGTCAAATAAATACGCATCAATAATAACGGCAAATAATTCGTGAAATTAATAAAAAAAAAAAGTGAAAAAAATTGAAACACGTAAAAGTACAATAAAAATATTAATAGAGAACATAAAATTAATAATCCAAAACGTCTAATTTTAATAAACATTTTCTGATATTTTTGACAAAGAAATGACATAAAGAGATATTTTATTAAAGAAAATGCAGATTCAAATGCTGCATTTAAATTTCAAACGTTTTGGTCGATTTCAGGAAGATTTTACGAGACGATCGACCGAAATATGAGAGTCGTCGAACACACACTAGTTTGCGTTTCACGTGCAGGAATAGAATAGGAGACATTGTTATACGCGTATTAATCAGCGCTTCGTTTCCCTCCAATTATCGTATTACTCACTACCTACGCACGCGAGCACAAATATCATTGGCGAAAGGTCGCCCGATAACAGCGAACCTCCTCGTGAAAGCTGGTGCGATAATGGCAAGGCTCTATTCCACATGTGTGAGATTCCACATACGGGTTTTCGAGCGACACATATAATGATCGCAATACATATTATCCGCGCTGAGAATTCGATCGTCTCATTTCGTTTCCGTGTGAAAAATGCGATAAAATAAAAATTAAGTCATATATTTATTATTCGCCCGACATAAATATTGACAAGTTATCACAATTGCACAATTAAATAACATATCAAATTATCTGTTAAAAACTTGTTGCGGAGTTTTTAACTTTAGTGCAAAAGTGTGTACGCAACGCGCGAGCAGATTTCTTGAAATCCGATAGAAGTGCAAAGATTCTTTACTCGACGCCGGGATCTTTATGGCCAGCATTCGAAAACGCGTTCACGTGGCATCATAATATCGCCAAAGGCACGTGGGTCTCCTAAACGTCAGTTTATAGATAGCGACGTGCCACAGGCGGCTTAAGAGACCGCGTCGCTCTCTGCGATCGCGTCGCTGAATTATTGCCCTTGCTGGACCGGGCCGCGAACCGCACGTAGATAATGTTCCCCGCCTTCCTTCGCCATGAAAGTCGCTCGCGGCAACGAGGCGAAAAGGTTCCCGCCGCCGTCGATAAATCGTCAGAAACGCCAGGGATTAAAAAGAAAATGTAATGAAATGTAATATATCGTTAAATTACACGCAAATTGTGGACGGTTTTGTTTAAAAAAATAATGATCATGTTGTTAGCTCGATATAGTTCTAGTCTACGCTGTTAATAAACACAGATATGTTAAATGTGCAAATTTAATTTACTTATTTATTGTAGAACTTTTATAAAAAAAGTTTATTGGTCTACACACTGACGACAATCTTTATTAGTGGATCTACTAGGAAAACTAGTTATTTTGATTTTCATTATTTATTGTCGTATTATTCGATATGCTACACAATGTTGGTTGACGAGTATATCGCTAGTTTAACGATTCGTAATCTCGTATCTCGTTATTTGTCTTGCAAGGTGTAAAACGGTCTTACAGAACCATCTGCGGACTCGCATAGTCGCGATCGCGGTAAATTCATGCCGTAGCAATTCCTTCGCGAGTCCAACGGTGTTGCAATAAAGTCGTATTATCGGTTTATTGATGCAGTTATATCTGGAGCAGTACGCAGCATTGTTCGCATACTGAAGTAACGAGGTTTATTTATTCAGTTTCGCGTCTATGTATTTCTAATAAAAGCAATTCCAAAAAAGAGAACATTTACAAGAAATAAATATCAAATTTGTCATATTTTTTGTGACACAATTGAGAATTGAAATTAAATCAGCTTAATCATTAATTAATTTGTACAAACACTTGAAGAAGAAAAAGAACTAATACTAAAAAGTTTGAAGAGTACTTGATGTATATATACGCAAGTCCATTTTAAACATCCGTACGTAGATAATTGATATCTTTTACGGAATATATACTTAAAAACACATTGCTGTTGAAAGGACTTCTTCTAGAAACGAAGTCCAGACTCTTTTGCAGCAGTTTACTTCGTCCTTCCTCAAAAGAAAAAGTACAGACTTGGAAATACGAATTTTCAAGCAAACATATACACCCGTTTTCTCGTATTTCTCTTTCTATCTCTTTACCGACAACACAGCTTGAACTCAGTGCTTTGCTCGAATTAATTACATTTCTTTAGTTGTTGTATATATATATATATGTTGTTTTTATTAACAAGTTCTTAAAAGACTAAAAAATTGGTTTAAGTTTAAATTATACATTACTTTTGTAATTATTAAATCACTTGAAAAACACTACAAAATTACAATATACTTAATATTTTCCAGAAAAAGTTTTTCTAAAGTGAAGATATAATTCTTTTTTTTACTGGTAGTATACGAGTAATTAAATTAAGGTTTTTACCTGCGTTTCAACTGTCTTGTCGTAGAATTGCCGGATTTCTACTATAACATATTAAGGCAACCTTTCTATTCTATCACTTAACAGAATCATAGTTGCTAATGTAATGAGGACTACACTAGCAGAGTCAACTATGTTCAAGACTACGTTTACAGAAACGAATAAACGGAATGTTCCAGGAATGGAACTCTCTGTGGAAACGGGTTAAGCTCGAGGTTAGTCCCTCTACTCGCTCTTCGGTTTAGAGACGAGAATAAATTCGTTTCTTTATTTTGCGTCAACCATCTGCTCCGTGCAAATTTATGAGATTCCGCAGTCATGCGCTAATCGCAAAATCGTGATGAAATGGGAATACACCATCTATTTCTGCCTATTCTTTCTCTTCTCCATTGAAGCTTCTCTTCTGGATGCTAAGTAACTTTTGATCGCGGTTTTTTGCTATTCATATTTAAAGAGTATCTGATTTTATTTTTAGCGAATTCACAAAGAATTCAACATTCTATATAAACCATTCATTAGATGTTCATTAGACGTCACATAAAGTTACAGACACGTCCAGGGAACGTTATGTCTGTGTGGGAACGTGACATCAAAGAGAGAGACCGCTTTCTGTTTTTCTATGAAATTTTTATACAAACATCGTCAGAGCTTGTACACGCACTCACGAAATTACTCTTACAAAATTATTAGTCATTTCATGTAAAGTTGCATGTGTATCGAAATATATAACCGCGAATATTGCGCAACCTTTAAAATTTATTTTAAAACCTCGTAGGTAAGTGTTGTACGTTTTATAATGTTTTTCATAGATTTATAATGTAGTATATGGTGATAGAACATAAATATAATTCCCGGATGAAGTTTGTGTATAGTATTCACGCGTCATGGCGGTTCCTCAGAAAATTAATGATCGACACGGATTTTAGTACACACTGCTTTCTTTTCTATGCCGTGCAATTTTTCATCATAAATTATGTTGACGTAATAGAAGTGCGAGGTTATAAACAAGATTAAGATCCGGTTTTTTCTCTATAATATATTCCGACTATCCGAACAATGTTTCTGTATGCTTTAAAATTGTCTTTTAAAATTATATAAATTTCAATAGAAAGTATACTGTATAAATTTATTGCTTGTATTTTCGACGAAAGGACTTGGAGAGAACTTGGTATTCCATTCTAAATCAATGCACTTGTCAACAAGCAGAAACAGCCCTAAAGCAAGGTTAACTCATTAGCAACACTTCCTCTCTCTCTCTCTCTTTCGTATACGTCGCACTCAAATCATTCGTTCTTTTTGAGTTTCCTCGAATTTCGTCGACTTGCAAGGGCCCTCGGCACATCGCTTCATTAACGAGCTTCTCGACGTCGACGTCGGCGGTGATGTCGTCGACTCGCTTAATTATTCCACTGCCACCCAGTACACGTGTTCCACGAGCTTTCACGTACATACACATGTACACATTGGACCGAACTTGGTTCTTTTAATTCTCTTTTATATCGCTACTCGGGCCACTGGGTTAATGGAGTGTCATCATTCGTCGTCATTATCGTCGACGATAGGACCCCCACATTCTCATTTTGTGAATCGTCCCGTTGTTACGAAGAGACTTACTTATGATGCTGCAGCGTTCTGCTGCAAACGGTGCTCGAACAATTCCAACGTTTGTGAAATTACACGCCTTACTCTTTCTTTTATTTATAATGATCGTAATTGACTAAACTCGGAGCAATTCATGAACGGAAAAATTTGATATTATTATCTCGTTCTTGCCAAATCACGAAATAAGACAATGATAAATTTATGTGTTTATAAATATTATTACATGATATATTATTTAAATAAGTGTATGATTATCATTTCGGCACTGTTGCCATGCTTTTTCTTTATTTTGTTTTTTACGACCACTTTCCGTCCGCGTTGAGATTTATTTCCTCTTTTTCTTCAAAGAAGAGTCTCTCCTTCTTGCGGTACTCTCTCGATGATGTCATGCACAAGTACTGATACTCTCTTATCAAAGGAAATAAAGTGCGGTATAATTCCGGAGTATGTGATATTCAGAGAGATTCATGTTTGGCGTTATATAAGTGTTCAATAAAGCGGAAATATAAACTGCGTGTATTATATTATTTTACATAATAGTCAGATATTATAATAGTAGAACAATTTACATTCTTCTACTCAACAGTGCGCGCGTTAAGAACAATAATGTTAATTCTCACAGGTTAATTTTCAATACATCGTACTAATTTTAGTTGCTCTCAACTGTTTTGTGATTTAATAATCTCACTTAATATTTAATAATCACTTAATAAAATAATTTTATAATATTTATCAAAATAAAATGTAGCAAAGATATACAATATTTACGGACTACGAGAAGTGTGATGTGATTTTTTGTGCTCCGTAAAATCTTTGCGCGTTCTACGAAACCTCGGAAATTTCACGAGACCTTATAAAACGTCATAAACTTCAACGAAACGCTGCGTAACCTTTTAAACTTCCGTGAAAGCAGTGGACTCTCATGAAATTTGTATGAGGATCTAAAAATATTTAATGATCTTATACAAAAAGCAATCAAGATTTGTGATAAGTTAATCGTGACACGTTTTTCTAAACAACGTCGTTGCTGAGATCATTGCTGTTTTGAGATGTTTAGCTAATAACGATATTCAAGAAGTTAATATTTTTTGTGTCTGACCTTAAATTGAGCAAGATTTACAAAATACAAGTAATACAATTCAGATTAATAATTTCACATATTACACATGTCAACAGCGATAAACAAATTTTCTCTAACATCGCCACTATTTTATATTATTCAGAATGCGAGTTTATCGATTACTTCGGATTGCAACGATAATTCAATCGTTTGTCAACATTTGCCTGTTGAATGCGAAAGGGAGAGAGGCGGGGTCGACGGCTTTGTTAAATGGAAATCGAAATCGACGGGCACGGCCGTCCTCGCGTTTGCAATCGTTACGCAAGGCCGGAATTCTCGATCGTGAATCACAATCGACGTACGGACTACGCCCACGTGCGACGCCAGCTGTTGTGCAAGCCGAGATGCAAATGCGCGTCACACTTACCAAGTTTCCCGTGTTCCACTGACCTTAGTCTAGTCGAGAAATAACGAGTGACCTGCAAGAAAGACGGACCGAGATTTATCGCGCGTAGACGAGCGAGTCACGATCTGTTTTTACGAAACACGCTATTCACGCGGTGTATTGAATATAAAGATGGATTGAATAAACGTGCGCATATTTAATGTCGTGAGATTTTTGATTCAGCGGAGAATAGCGATCTATTCTCTGAGAGAGTTGCGATCGCACTTCGTGTTATAAAATCAATTTCTGTAAAAGTACGAGGGTGTCAAAGAAGAATTTGATATAATACCGAAGACCACTTTTCTTAATCCGAATATAATCCAACCTGGTTATAACAAAGCAGGTGCGTCTATTGTTCTCTTTTGAGAACAACGCTGTTATTCCGTATCGCTCTCTCTAGCGCTAATTTCATTGCCTTCCTTCTATGGGATCACGTAGCTTTTCTAGCACCAGAGCGTTATCCCTTGCTAGACTATCTTCCTTCGCCTTTGTTTTAACCGTTCTTGCACCAACCGTTCTCGACATTCCGCTTTCCATCCCTATTTTAATTAGTATTAGTTGTGCCAGCTATACCCTTGACAATAATGTTAAAATAACGAAACAATTAGCTGTCGGAATGTTTGCCTGTCTTTGGTAATCAGAGGACATTTTCTCGCGACCTGTTACAATAAGTAAAGCATGTCTCCACTATATTTATGTCAACGACGTGCTAATACGCAAACTTACGTTCATTGTAATTATATATAATATTACCGTCTCTCTCTCTCTCTCTCTTTCTTTCTCTTTCTCTTCTCCTTTTGTTTACATATATTTAGTGATTTAAATTATAAAATCTTATTAAATATTACTCATTACTTTTGGTAACTTATTCAAAGCTAGGTCTGTTTTTATTGATTTATTTGATGCTCTGATTCTTTTATTTAAATCACAGCTGAACGATACAACTGCGATTTTATAAATAACATGAAATTCATAATTGTTTCCAGATTGGTACTGGCGATCCTCGTCGCGCTATGCGCGATATGCGGCCGCGCGGACTTCTTCGGCGAGAAAAAAGGTAAGTTTCAGCGAAGTTAATTTTAGCGCTAATGGACTCTTGCGGCGACAGAGCGCGGGGATTTCGTAGCCATTTGTACGTCTCTGTCTCTTCGGATGTCTTACTCACTGACGATTCGCTGCAATATTCTCTTTGGGGAATTCTTCCCGAGCGAGATACCTTGCGCGAATATTCAGCAGCTTTTTTCTCAGCTTCGCTCCCTTTCTGCGCGCTCGCCATTACGATTCGCCTTACGTGACTGGTGATTTATTACTATGTTAAATACGGAATGTATTTAGTCAAGCGGTGAATAATGATATCGCGCGATAAGGGCAGCAGACAAATTGTCGTGGACGTGCATGAATTTACATACGTTGCGACCGAAACGTCATGCGCGACGATTTTAATTATATATGACAGATACAACCAACATCCTCTATACTAAAACGTATTTATGATAAAATATGTTAATGAGACTATACCAAATTATATTTTATTATAAACGGCAATGTGATGGGAAGTGTTACACATACAGAGAGTATATATCTACGTATTGAATATTATATATATATGTACATAATAGCGGATATATGTGTGCACGTGACAATAATAATAACAAAATAATAATAATAATATTGAATAGACATATCTGATTAATTTCGCTAGATAATCTCGCCTCCAATATCATTCATGTGAAAACATAAACCGTTTGTATGAATATAATTATCTAAAATATGTTTTCACACGTAGAGATATATCTTTCTTATTTATTATTCCAGACAAATCTTTACAATGTAAGAAACGTCTCTTTTTCAATTCTGTATTCTCTTTGAGTTTCCGATATTTCTTTTTAAAAGTGTAAGGTACTCAATTGGATAATTTATGAACCGATGAACGTAGTCCACCGACTGTAATATTGATCGAGTAATTTTTTTAACCTTTACAGTGCTCACTATTTGTCTCTATTGCTTCAAAGTCAAAAGCAATTAGTCCGATATTTTTTTGTTTTTAGAAAAAAACTTTAATTGCTTAAAGTCACGCTGAAAAATGTCACGCTCTTTAGTAATGGAAGAATGACCTTTGACTCGTCATTATGCAACTTGTCAATTGGCTAAAAACATGTTTAGAACGATGATTTGTCTATTATTTCTAATATATATTGTATATTATAAGAACTTCTAGTTAAAGCTTATAAAGACAATAATTTATTTAGATCTTAGCTGTCTATCTTTAGATGCAACTATACAATATGCTTTGTTCGCATCGTCGGGATGCTTAATACTCAGAGCGGATTCCGCGCTCTCGTCACGTCTCACCCTAATCTGCCAGTTTTATAAGGATACCTCGACGATTCCTGAGGGAATCTGAGGATTTTTCACTTCCCCTTCCTGACGAGAGAACCGCCAGTTGCTCACCTCCGCAGTAGTAAAGCCGACGTATGGTCAGACATGCCGCAATCCCGTAATCTCACATGTGTTCTCTCGCTCTACTTAGAATTTACTGTTCCAATATCTACTTGTCTCTACTTATTCTCACAATCAACACAAATGAACCAATTCAAATGTTTTCAGATATTAAAAAGTTCGCAGTTGAATTTGTATATTCGAATGAGTGAGATAAATATTTCGCGCGACTAAGAAAAAGAGTTAATAAAGGAAGTGTCTTTGAGCATAATTAGTTCATTGTCTTCCTTTGAAATGGTCTCTCGGCGTCTTTCGTCTCGCGAGAATCTCATAACTTGCGACGTCGTTCCACAGACGCAAAGAAAATTTAATCTGACACCAGCCGTTTTTATGAAGAGTAATAAAATGACGCGCTGCTTTGTAATAAGGACGAATTAACGCAAGATTCCAGTTTGCACTTACTCTTGCGTAACATATTGAACAATTACTTACTCGCTCATAATATTCTCAGCAAAAAGTATATTTCATATTTTCTGTTAGCACACTTTTCACGGCGTTTCAAATTCGATCAACTCTCCCAGAATTGCCCCGCGGCAATTACAATCTGCGACTAACTATTAAAAGAATCGGTCTGCTTCGGGATTTCGCGTTCCTCTTATCAAAAGCGGATGCAAAAGGGGGGTTATGAGAGAGGCAGGGGGGCACCTAGGGGGTGGTGATAGCGGGGTCGGTGGCACAGGGTAGGGAAAGGGGCGGCACCGGAACGAATAGCTCCCGCAGGATGCGAGATAACGCTGCTCATCCCCGCAGCCTCATTTGTATCCACCCCGTTCCGTTTCCCGCGGAAACCACTACTTTTTACATCTACCGTCTACCTCGTCAATATTTAACAGCCGCTCGTCGATCAATCGCAATTGCACTCTGCGTCGTATTAGAAATGAGAATTTTTAGGACCATCTTCCGTCTTGTTCTTTCGAGTCGTCTCTCTTTTTGAAGTCATACAATCGGATTTGATTCGTTCGCGAAGTTTGCAACGTTGGACGACTTGAGAAATATCATGAAAACGATATCTCTTTCGAGATAGAAAATACGCACACGTAGACTTAATTATATGCAAATATATATATATAAAACAAATAAGAGAAAAAACTATTTAATAAAATATTTAAATTATCTCGATCAATCGATTTGCCGGCTGGTATTTCTATAGAAATGCAATAACAACATACACACACAGACGCATGATACGCGCTATCGTATTTGTATTAGTCATCGAGTGAATGAATGTTTCGGCAAGGCACTGCAATAGGAACATAGAAACAGATAAATTGGCATTGTACATTCTCCGGCTGATTTACGGTCGCGTGATTTCGATAGAGTGGTTCGCTGACGTGCGAGCACCACGCAGCCGCGAACACCAATCTGCGATATATCTGTGACCATAAAGATGGGCAATTTTTGTTCTGATGACAGATTGAATCGCGCGCGTCGAATCGAACGAGATACGTCCGCGATACGATACGGCACAATGCGATGTGATTTTTGCATTGACTTAATCTGACCACGACTAAAAATTCTATCGTAATCGGGCGGTTTTTATTTGTTTTACAGCGGCGCGAGATTACGGGATCCGCGAAAATAATCTTCAGCGCGATGTATAATGCCGGCGGAGAATCGTGTTCCCCATTTTTACTTGTCGACTGCGCGAGCTCTTTCTCTCGTGCAAAAAACTGCAAAATTAAACGCGTTTCCCAAAGCGGATGGAAATCGTGCGCGGTGTTCAAATCCAATTTCCACAAATTTATCTCGAGGCAAGGATAAATACGTTTTATTGTGCGGCGCCTCGCGCGGATTTATTCACCGGAAAACATTCCTTATATATCTAGCTTTAAACGATCCTTTTATTCCTTTATATCGAAGAAGATCGCGATGAGTCAAGAAAACTATTGTTTCCTCTCTTGCGGTGCGTTCGCGATAAACTCTCGTTGTGCTCCTGTTTTCATTCAGGAGAACGTACGTTATTAAAGATAAAGCAGGAAAATCGAATCTCTAATCTTCGTGACAAAAGAAAATCTTTGTTTCTTGTAAAATGGTTTCTTTTGCAGCATCGGTTGTGAAAATACACACACAAGATTTGATGTGATATATTTTCGATATGATATTATACACGGAAAATTTTACGTTGTTGCAATTTTATTAGCTACAAAAATGACAGATAATGTGCCAATTTAAGATTCTGACAAATATGTGTTACATGAAAGTCCTACAATATGTCTTACAAAAACAAGCAGAAAAAATTTAAGATAAATGAAAAATTTTCACGAAACAATTTATGTCGACCGCTTTTATTCATGTTATCAATGTTCCATTCAGCATGCTCTAAAGAAAGCAGCGCCAAGAAGCTGGGCTAATAAAAGAAAAATATTAGGTTTGACATTCTGAAAACTAAAGGAATGCTATATATATACACACACAGCGCGTGCGTCTCCCGTCGAGCGAGAACACCAGATAGTCTAATTTTCTAAAAACAGATGAGGCAATGATTAAAATTTATGAGGCCATACGATCTACGCGAGCAGTTTAAAATATAAGAAAACGCGTTTGTCTTCAGTTTATTTTTTGCCATCTATCTATCAGAAACGAAAGAGAAATTAAGATGTATTTCAAGCTAGAACAATTTTATACGCTTTAATTCCATCGTGTTCTGCTGTTGAAAAAGTCTGTTTTTGTTAGTCGCGATCAATTGATTAATCCACGATGCTTGTCATGAGATTCTAGACGATGTTCACAAATTATGTTAAAAATGACAAGATCAATTATTCTTAGCCGACTATATACTTGATCACTTCGCCAGTTATAACACTTCTCTTTTAAATTAATTATTTTTAAAAAGAGATTATTGTTTTCTAATAATATTCACAACGTATAAAAAAGAACTTTCGGCAACTTATTGTTAGTCTTGGCAGAATTTCAAAGAGTTATTTATCGCGACAGTTTTAATGGATGAGCAGACGACAATTAATTAGCATGCCGGACGGTGTCTAATAACATCCGTCGTCCGGATTACGGACAGAAATAGCGCTCGATGATGCGCATAATAAGTGAAAATGAAAGCGGACGCACAAAGGCGACGAACACTAAAATATTGATGTGACACCATCACGCGAGAAATCTTGAATTTCTTTCAAGGGGCGTGTACGCCGAATGTAGGTATCGATCGGACGTGCGTGCGTATATCGTAATCGCATTTGGATCCAATGATCCATCGTGACTCATCGATCATCGGTGAGTTCTCAAAACGTCTTTACTTGCCGCACGGCAAGCGTGACACAATGAACGGCGTTCATCGCTGATTTGCCCGCTCGATTTGCTTCTATCTTTTTTTATGCACGTCAAATTGAATTTTAATCGAGCTTATAAAAGTGAACGTCATTCCTGTAATTTGCTGCGCGAGACGGAAAGACGATAATATATTTTTTATACACGTGCATATAAAAAAACGCCTTTTATATAACAAGATCTTTGAGAAATAGAAAAGATTATCTAGTATTATTAAGAGGCGCCACGTATAATGAATCGCGAGATTCTGACGCCACGCGAATGAAATCATTTCCATGATCTTGGCCTATAATGACTAAGCACTGCACGCACGCTTCATTGATCGTATTTAAAGCCGGCATGCATTCCTCGGATGACAGATTGTAACGTCATCGTTAAAGCAAGAATGCGGATAATAGATATTACGTACTAAATGAATTCTTCTAAATGACATGACGAACGTATTCGTTGCGCTAAGATATATAAATTGTCAAAGTAGAAGATGTGAAATGAATTTTATACGTGCAATTTTCCGTTGTAAAAAAATAAAAATTTACACGTCGTTGTACAAAACACTTGGAAAATGCGTTATTATATTTCAAGCTTTAACATATTCTTATATATTTACGTAAGCAACTCTCTCTCTCTCTCTCTCTTACGCTATTTTCTGGCAAATTTTCTATTCCTTAAATAAAATTATGCATATAACGATTTTAAACGAAAGCTCTAGCCTCGCTCTCGGTGCTCTCAGGCTATTTAGACATAAAGATGCAGCAGCATTGCGTTTAACGTGCTGCAACAGTAGCAGCGTGAAACGGCGGCAAAGATCGAATGCAAAAACCATACAAAATCGCGGGGACGTGATGCAGTCGCTTGTTGCCCGGGGCAGACATATTGGACCCGGAGCGTGCTCGGAAAGTATAAAACATTTCAAAGCTCACCCACCACATACGCACACACATTCGCTATTTTCATGCTCCTTGCCGCCTCCTTCTCTATCTCGTCGGCTTTTTTCTTTTCAGCCAACCCACCTTATAATATATCGTCTGCTTGTAACGTGTTCCTACCGCCTCTTGTCTCTCGCGCGTGCATAATCCCGCAGTTTATCAGCTAGTGGATCTCTATTCATATCCTATCTGCGGACTATTTTGCGAACAACTTTCGATTTTTCATGACTGTTTCGATATAGTGTATTAAATAAGTGAATTGTAATACGCATCTTGTAATACGCATCTTTGCGACAAACTTAGATATACAGTGCATATTTCGATGTTCGCGTATATTTGATAAAATATCATATATACAATTGAAACTGCACAAATAAATAATCAGAAGTGACTTCATGCTTCGAAACCATTGAAATTGATCTGTATGTTCATCGTACTTGTAGTGTTAAATGAGATAATCTCATTTCCCAGTCGTTACTAATATTCTCGTGAACTTTTCCATTCGTGCATTTATATCCCGCGCGAATTTATCGGAACAAATAATGAATTCATTAATTTTGATGATATTCGTTCTGTTGTAACGCGCTCGTTCGTACATTCCACGCTTCGCGACACGTGCAATTCATCAGTCACGAACAGAGAACGGAATCAAAAGGGAGCCTTTCCCGATTTCCAGAGGATAGGAATTGTTCGCGACGTGTCCTCTCTTCTGGGATATCTCGTTCCAGCTTTAATTTGGTTCTCGATATTTCTACGCGACAAATTGCTCGGCGAATCTATAGCTCGGAAGAATTATACGAATATCATAGCTATGACGTCTATGAGAATAAAACCATCTATACAATATGCTTATTGCTTTTAAATATACATTTGTTTTTTTAAATATAAAATTTTGTAAAAGATATACACTTGAACGCGGCGTGGGAATGACCGTAAGAGGAAAGCATGTAAATATTGAGCACCGATTTTGGATAGACATTTTTGTAAAACAAGCAAAGATACATCTCGCAGGAGATAAAATGCGATCGTGAGTGACGTTCGTTTCTATGTACCTATTCCTATTTTCTCAGCGCCGTTTTCTACTGGATGTGGTCGTTTCTTGTCCTCGCCGATAACATTTTTCCGTCTTTCCGCGCTCATAACGTTATCTTATCAATCAATCTTTGTTATATACGCTTCGAGATCGTCTTGCAACGTCTTTCAATTTTAGTATTTTCATTTATTCTTTTTCTATCATTGATGTGAGTTTAATCTACAAAAATAAAAAACTTCAAACTCATACTGTTTTATGTTAAAAAAAAAAAAAAAAAAACAACCGTAAAAATTACATTCTACTAAATCGCGGTGAGTATTATATTCGCAATGTAGATTTATCCTTTGTAATTCGACTCGAATGCGGCAGAACGTACTACGTGGTTGGTAAGCAGCTGATCGGAAGTGCTTTCCCGGTCGAATAATCGCGCCAGTCGTTCCCACCGGTCGGAAATTAATAAATACTGGAATTTCCAGCGACCCCGGTCGGATTAAAGCTTGGTAGTGGCAACGATATCCCGGCCGTGCAAAAAGGGATAAAGGGACAGCCGGAAATTGAAACGAGGTGTAGCAGACCGCGGGAGAGACGGCGGAAAAGAGAATACAAAAAATCGACTTTACTTCCTAAGAGCATTATGTATCGGTTGACAGTCCGAGCCAGTTAAATTTATAATAAGTTCCACTGTAGTTTTTTAATATACCGTTACTCTCTTTGTGTGTGTATGTGTGTTACGAAAAGTATTTTACGGAACTTAATATCTCTCATTCGCAATTTAAATATTATATTGAGCTCGTCACATTCAAACAAGAAAGCCTTTGAATTAATTTATTAAGACATCAAACATTCTTTTATAACAAACTTTTTTTTACGCTAGTTTTCAATACTTTCTCTTATATGTGCACTCACATTGTTTGCACTCAGATTGTACGGTGTAAGTTTTACAGAGGAAACTAATTTAATCCTTTTCTTTTTCTAAAAACAATTTTTAGATTTGTCTATGCCAATTTTCGCTCATGCACTGTGAATATTAATGTTATGTAATATCATAATGTAAAAAACAACGCTATTTTTAACCTATTCTTTAGTCACTCAAAGTGCACTGTGTTACAAAAATCAGTGTGTGCTTTAAAAAGATTTTTCCCGAAAGAGTCGTGTCGAGAACTATTGTTATACGATCTTGTTTCTACTGTTGTAACGTGTGCGCGAGTTCACCGTCCGAAAAAGTGGCACGGTGCGCAAAAAAGCGATGACAGACAAGTAGTACGGTATTACTGGCGCGAGCACGACGGCACTCGGGGAATATCTGAAGAACCTCCGAGTGAGTTAACTTTATTAGAGCTTCTTACACGCTTGCACACTCACCGAGCGGCGTTGATAAAAAAGCGAAGCGAGAGAGTTGTGCTGACAGAGCAAACGGCTGACAAAGAAGATAAACGAAAATGCACGAGACACACGGCAAGCTTTCTCACCTACCTACGAAGCGAGGCTTTCACGTGACGAGTGGCTGGTAACGAATGGCCGTTACCACTCGCGCGAGACAAAAGCCTCGTAAACAAAACAGGGGCGGGATACACGCTACCCGGAGGTGATCTCGCTTGTCTCGCACGCCACCTCGTCGGTACAATCCTTCATGCGTTTCACATTTAAAACCGTCAACGACTTTGTGTTCGCGCAACGAATGGCCTCAGCTCGCGAAGTAAAGCATGGAATCATTAATCGAGAAGTCGAGATCAAAAACAAGTCAAGATAAGCAAGTTGAGAGGAAGTTTTACAAAGTAATTTTCTCTTTAACAATTCCGTACATTTTTCGTTTTTACAAATTTGTCTTACGCACATTATCTAGAAGATAACACGTAGTTTAGCACAGATAATTCTTATGTAAAGCTCTAAGAAAAACGTCTGTTTATTTGCCGTAAATTCAATTGCATTACTGAGTGCATGTCTGCATTTGAAATTAAATGCACTTCTGTTTTGGCGATTGAGAGTTGCGTTGCGGTTAGCGGCGGATTCCTGTTGGGGTTGCTACGAGATTTGTCGAGAAGTGGTGCATGCACTATGCAGTCCTCTTTTTTTCTTTTGCGTGGGAGTACACGTACTCTGCATCAGGTGTCCCGGAAAGCACGGATGCTTGCGTGCCTGATCTTCTTCCTGCCACTTGCAGTTCTTCTCCACCTTTTTCTGTCTTTTTTTCTTCTCGATTCTTTCCACACCGTTATCATGTGTAAAATATCTGTGCGTGTAATATTACGTGTAATTAGACATATGATTCGCGCCTAACTATTTCTTATTTTTTCAACATGCATCTTTTCTTTTCTTTTATCGGAGTGAAAAAATTTGGATTATTTGCATCAGGATAATGAGAATTTCTATCATATTTCGTCGCAATTAAATTTAATAAGATTTTACTTATCGTCTTTTCTACTTTTGATATACTTAATTTTTATATAAGATGTATGTATGTATTTTATATTAAAAGTCTTTTGATGTGTCTCAAAAGTATTGTTGTCAAACAACCGCGAGAACCCTTTGGTACGCACACATTCATCATTCTTGACATGCAACATAGAAGCACATGTGCCAACCTTTTCGCTTCCGGCTGCTCATCTTATTTCTTTCTACCTCTCTTCGTGGTAGCTCTCGGAATCAAACGCGAAACCCACTGAGCCGTTTATTTCATTCCCTTTTGCAACCTTTTACAGCTTTCGTGTCCTGCGAGCAAGGATAAGACTTTAAAAAGAGGGTGCTGTTCTTAAGCTTATTTTTATATCGTAAAATAGAAATTTGTCGATGATGAGGTTTGCATCGCTAAATAAAGTATAAAAGTTTAATTATTAGCGTGATATAAGCAACAAAGTTAATTTTCGTATCAAGTTTAATTTGTACCACTTTTGCGACATTAAAGTTTCGAATTTCGAGATTACACGAACACTTTACAGAAAATTGTTATCGCAATATTACGTGCGACGATTCCGTCCCAGTAATCTGCTTTAGCAGAATGCATACATTGTTTGGATAATAGAACGTTTGAATAATACGTGTTCACATAATGGCTGTAGCTCTGTATTAATGCTGTATTGACGTTTGCACATTGCACATTGATAGCTATTGATATTTTCACTCTATGCTGTTAAGCTAGCTATGGCACGACAAAACATCTTTAATTTATTACAATGTCATTGAGTTTCACAATGATTTTCTCTCTCTCTCTCTCTCTCTCTCTCTCTCTCTCTCTCTCAATGTGTTCTCCGGTAGAAATATTTATAAAGTTTAATCCGGATTATATGTGCGTATATGCATGTACGGAAAGAGGAATAAATTAACACTCTAACAGGTAATGGAAATATTAAGCTCAAATATATACGTATATATATATAGTCTCTCTCTCTCTCTCTCTCTCTTGCTTATTAAACCAATTTTCAATGCATTTTTGTACCATATATTATATTAACACCTTTTATATACATTGTGTAAAAATTGTATTAAAACTGTAAAATGAATATTAATTTATTGTCACTTATTTTACAGTTTATACAAAATTGTCAATTTTCTAAATGGAAAAAGATATCTTAGTTAAAAATTAATTTCTATAATAAAATAAACTTTGTTATTACCAAGTTTGTACATTAATAAAATTTTATAAAATATAATAAGAGTATAAAATATTAAATCTTTTAAATTACAATAAAATATATTGAATGCGAAAGAGTTATTAATGAATTGTTATATAGAGTTGTTTTTTTTCCAAAGTACGAAATACAAAAGTAATACATTTAGTCAACATTAATTAGTGTCAGAAAAAAAATTAAGCTTGGAAGATGTTACTTGTAATAGAATCACTTGGTGTATTTTGATGCGATTATCTCAACATGTATGTTGTACGACGTTTAGCTACTTAGTGTACGTGTGGTCCGCTTTCAAAAGGGAGGCGAAAAAGGCAGAGACGAAAAAAGTGAAGGGCCGCGTTCATTTTGATAGAGTATATTCACATACTCAACACATAAACCTGATCTCGAACTTATCTCGCATCTTGAAGGCGGGCAACTGTATGTTTTTATTGCATGTGGTTTTGTTATATATATAAAGGACGACAGCATATGTCATTTATCGGTTCAATAACAATGGAGAGATAAGTGTAAAATAATAGGAAGTTGAAGAAAAGCGTTATAAAAAAAACGTTAAATTGTGATTGAAGACGTACGACATGATTTTATTCTACAATCTTAAATGAAATTTGTTGCTCTTAAAAGATTGCTTTTTAACCGGGGCATGATATCAATCACGATCAACGTGGCACTATTGCGTCGTAATAAGTTCGCGATGGTTCGACCGTGCCCTTCTCTCCCGCACGATAAATCGCTCAATTAGCATCTCGAGCGAATGAAAACTAGACATTCTCTCCTACCTCTTGCTAAGTATCCTGAGTGTAAATTGCATGCTCGCTATTTGCTTTCACAGCATCTTGATACGTGCCTACACATGTTTGCTTGGTGCGCTCATGTTCGTCTCTTTTGCATCCTCAACGAGAACAGGTTTCGTCGAAGAGAGACAAGAAAACGAGATAGAGCGGGACAAGAGAGGTGGGCCGACGCGAAAAAAAAGTAGAAAAACCCGGGCCTCGACAGATGTTACTCTGGCGAGATCAACTTGAAGCGATGCGCGATGGAGTTGTCTCGTCTATCCCAATTACCTTTTATCCCCGCGGCCCGCCGAGTGCATCGGTCGCGGCGCGTTTCACGGTAATTTTTTATCTTTTTTTTCCACGTCGAATGATGCACTACGCGTCGAACCATTGCTGCCGAAATGCGTCTCGCTACGTCGTCTTTATTTTGTAGAAATATGCGCGGATCTCGCAGAAAATGTCACATCACATAAACGTCGCGGTGTGTGTGCGTTCACGTGTTATTACAACGACTGCTGTGAAATTACATTCAACTTCCGTACGTACGGAAGTTGAATGTAATTTACGTATATATAGTACGTATTTTACGTACTATATGTAGAAAATATACGCAATATATATCATAGTTTATCATTTTCTTCGTAATTTTAGAAAGAAATTAGACGGAAACGTGCAGTGCTCGTTAGCATTCTGAAGACGCTCAGAAACGGGAAGACGGAGAGTGCGAGGATTAACAATAGATATTCACTGCTTTGAGCAAGGCACCGTGATGGAATAGTAAATATTCTTGTGCGCGGATCGTGGTAATCGCATTTCCAATAATTCCGAGAGACACGCTAATAGTTACGTACCGCGCTCGCCAAAGTAGACAGATTCGCGTATAGGTCGATGACCCCGAGAAATGCTTTTTGTTTGGAAAAACTATGCACGCGGTTGCGCCCCGGGATATCTATTTTTCCGGGCGCCCAAGCGAGCGAACACGAGCGGCTTACGCGTTCCTACATGCGGTGTCTGCCTTCTGCTAAGGAAGACGGTACCTGTTTGCTCTGGGAATCATACTAGAGAGCCAATGCATCCGCAGGATCCACTTTCCTCGCGCATCTCTTTCTCCAAGATTTACCTTCTTTCACCTTCTTCTATGTTCCTCTTTCTCTTTCTACTTTTCTGCGCGTTCTCCATCCTGATGTCTGTTCGACCTCCATTCTTTCGCCATGCTGTGTACTTTTCCCCATCTCTGGTTTCAACGGTGGCGCACCCTTTGAGACTCCGCACTTGCAATTTTTCTCATGGAGAGCCGAATAGTGCGCATAAACTAGAATTCGTACGCGTAGAACACTCACCTCGATATACACGATGACGAAATCGTTCCTATATATTGTTAAAGATAATTTTTATTCAACAAACTTATGTCTCTTTTTTTTACGGTTGTATATCAGATTTAAAACGAGAGTCAGTTTTCTTTCTAATTTTCTCTCTCTCTCTTCATAATAACTGTACGCCATTAATCGACTATATTTGCAAAGAATATTCTGCAAACGCGCGCTGCGTTTTCATTCGAGTTTCACTTCTTGGCGGCCTTGTTCCACGTTTCTGCATTTCGCACGATACAATATACTGTTAGTCTCTATAGCAGTCCTTTGAGACTTCAAAGTTTAGTCTCACTTGTGCTGTAATAGCAAACAATGCTGCTTCTCCCAACAGCGCGTACGGAGAAATAACTAGCAATTCCAAAGAACATACTGCGTCTCCTCAATTTTCTTGATCCTGTTTCACGTTATTCGCGATCATTCGGTGCTTCCCAAGTGAAGTGTTTCAGATATTGTTTTAAACTCGCGACTGACTGCGAAATGCTCTGTTGCACATATGAAGTTTGTGAACATAAAATTAATCGAATATCATCTAAAATTAATTATTTGCCATGCAAAAGACTTATATTATAAAATGTTCTCTTTATCGATCGTTGTTAAAAATTTCTCATTAATTAAAATAATAATTATCATTTTTCATTTATTCAAATTTTTATTTGAATTTTGCGACGGCATATAATTAAAATTATAATTAAGATTACACAAGAAAAAATCAAACTGTGAAATTCAAATTGATGCGATTAAATATGATAGGATTATAGATGTTTTCATCAAGTGTTTCATTTTCAAGAGATTTTAACAGATCAGAACTGTAGTAAATTTATCGCACAGTATTCTCTTGTCTCAAAAAATGTGTTAGAATATGTTTTAAAGAAAAAAATAAAACAATTGAAGGTTATTTGCTTATCTCTCTTCATATAATTTTTAAGTCTACTTTCTTTTCTCTCTTTTCTCTCAAATTTTCAAAACTTTAGTTTTCTCTTGATGGAAGTAACGCGAGCGGCAGTGTCTACTACTTCAACTTAGCGTTATCTTTTCTATTCTTTCCTCTTTTCCTAGAATCCTTTTTATCGAGTTAACTAGTTATCTTCACTCTGGTGTGTTCCATTTCGTCTCTGTACAGACACTGATACGCCTGCAGAGAACTTACTATAATACTGCACAACGCACAGTATGTACACATGTGTGTTACACATTTTGCTGAGAAACAACAGATGATGGAAATAAAATAATAAAATGTACGTGGAAAAATTAAGTAGAGCAATCACGTTAAATAAGGTGCAAGTAAAGTTAACTGTATTTTTCTATTTAATGAGTGCCGAGTTGTTCAACTTACAATTAATAAATTTTATATTAGACATGTTGTTTTACTATTAACTAAAGTTATATATGCCACTATTATTTCTTTCACAATTCTTCGTGCTAGGTGAAAATGCAACTGGACGTTATCATGTTATTCAAATTAGCTGTCTAGACGATCGTGCAGGCCAATTTTCCGGCTTTCCGTGGTGCCAATTAAAACGATTTTCCTGCGGTGCTTTCAGCTGGACAACGCCGCATTCGGTGTTCATTTCCGGCAAAGCAATTTCCTGCATGTCTGAGGAAAATTTGGGTGACGCATACAATATGCGGTAATTTGAACACTACCTAAATGAAACCGAAAACTTGCATAGTTGTTCCAAATTTACAGGATTATAAATACGATATATCGAGTGTTCAATTACCTTCGATTCTTTAATTATTACTTATATTTGCATAATTTGTGAGCGAGTTATTCTTGAAAATGCACTTAATTTTTATTTCCATTAAAGTCTTTAGCTATGCGATCGTATAATGACACGAGTTTCGAACTAGCTTGAAATATCCCGATGTAATTAGCCGGCGTCGTAACCCGCGATTAATTACTCCCGATCTTTATCTTAACAGCCGGACGTTTCTCGTCCATCGCCTTTAATGTCGCTCGTTGGTCCCCAGAAAAAAAAACAGCCGGTTGATGTCGCCGTCAGGTTTCAAACGAGCCAACAAAAAGACACTTCTAACGAACGAATCGTCGCGTCGCTTGGTTTCTAATCCTGCGGAAATTGATTTCGTTATCTACCGCGGATTTCGTGTATCGTCTCGACGGACTAGTCCACCACTCGACGTCGACCAAAAAGGAAAACGAACGAGAGCTTTCCAAGCAGTTTCGATTTTTTGTCGAGAGATTTAAGTTTCTCTCTCAATTTTTTTCTTTACGGAACTTAGACTTATTTTTTATTTAGTATCCGGACTCTCTTATATTATTATACTTACATAAAATTTTATTGCTTGCATATCACAAGACAGAATAATGAAATACGATCAGTGATCGGAAGTAATCACGTTTATTCGTAAAATTGTTTACACGCCCGAAGCGTCACAAGCATTGTAGCAAAAATATTATAATATGGATAAAAAATAAATGTCTTATATCAAAACGTATGACATTTAGTTTGTTTTCTTTTCTCACCAAGTCATAAAATAACGCATGTTAGATGAGACATTGATAATCATTTCCTTGTAGACGCATCATTTCTTTTTACCGAACCAATCAATAAAGTTTCTCAAAACAGAAGAATTTTAAACTTTTTTTTTATTAATTTTAAACTATATTGCAACTTGTAGCGAAACTATAAAATTATTCTTTCCTCTTTATTGACGAAGGATGTGATTACGCAAAGAAAGAAAAAACCGATTATTTTACCATAAAATCGATGTACGTCGTTCTTTTTACTTGACGCGAGGAAAAAACGACGCGGTACGATAAATAATCCTTTCCTGTACGCGCGCCTTTGTCACCAGGTGACAATCGCTTCGCGATATCACCTTTTCGCGGTTACCGGGTTTGTTTTTTCTCCCACACCTTCGGGATCCGATTGCGTTCAATTCCATTTCACGGTGGCGACAAAGACGATTCGTCAAAAAAGGGGAAAGGAAAGGATCGAGCGAATGGTCGATTCGCCGGAGCGAATGACGAGTGCGCCTTTATCGGGCCGCATTTATCACGAGTGGTTCTCGCGTGCAGGTACGATGGCGGTTGTGGTAGTAGAAGAAAAAATACGGGGAGTGTAGGTGGGACGAGAAAGGGGAGAGCGACCACGAGAGAATCTCGGGGAAGATAATCGCGAAGTTTGAATACGATTTTCCCTGCGGCTACGACCCGGTCGAGGATATCCCTGAGATATTACAGGCGTCGTTTGTTCGAGGGTTGCTATCCCTCTCGGCAGTTTTCTTTTGCCCCTTCCACCGGCTTTTTTCTCCCTCGTTCGTTGTCGTTCTTTCGCGGGCCGTCAGCGTCTCCATCTACCTTTCGTCGCCTCGGCTTCTTCAGGAGTGAACTAATCTCCGGGCATCATGCGCTGTATCGCGTCGCTCTTTGTAAAGAGATTTAATTTGCTTAAAACAGTTTATCGCAGGAATTGAACACGGCAAAAATCTTTTAACAAATAATTCTGATACCAACAAATTCTAAATGTAAAAATGTTATAAAGTAAAAAAAGCTTCGAAATCCAGAATACAATTAAAATACTTGAGAAAGCAATAAGTTTTTTTTATATTTAAATTATTGATGCGTAATAATAAACGCAATCGCAATTGTTTTTTATATGACGCTAATGTCAACTCGCGTTGCGTGAACTTTTACACCAACTCTAGCGACACTCCACAACAAGGATTTTTAATCTCGGTGTTCCGAAAAAGATAATCGGAAAGTTTGAATACGACTCGCCGGCGGCTACGAGATAGTCAAGAATATTCGTGAAATATTACAAGCGTCGTTTGTTCCGGAAAATCTTTAGCCTACACTGTGCTCTTCCGCACTTCTCGTTTTTAAGCTTTCCCTTCGATATTTTCATATCTTTACCTCTTCATTTCCCTCCATTTCTTCCTCTCCGTCGAGAGTCGCTCAAATGATCATGAAAACGATTAAGTTTCGCGATTCCGCGAGATCCGACGCGATGACGAGAAATGCTTTACGGACAAGAGACAAGAAAAAGGATAAGAGAAAAACACGAATAGAATGAGGAAGGATAAGTGGCTTTAGAAAAGCGGAGTATGAAGAAACCGCTTCGAAGCTTTCTCCGGCATTTCCGCTCTAGCTGTATCTCATGGAGAATATCCTGCGGAGGCTGAAGTTTATTCTCGTTAATATTTAATCGCGGGACTTTCTGGCAATCCAGTATTCCGTTGCAAGCTAACGCGTCTTTACATATGAACGAGTTATGTAAATACATTGGTTGACCTGCGCCTGGTACTTTGTTTGCGCTTCTCTCTTCACAATGACGCCAGCTTCCTTCCATTTTCCTTATGCGCCTTCTGCGCCTGATAGCTAATTCCCAGAATCCTTTAATCTATACGTATGCTCCGCATACAGGAAGCAACTTTCATTCCTTTAGGCAGTGACGAGTTGCCTTGTACAAACTTCTAATCTATCTATAGTGAACGTGAGTAATTATTTCGTCTTTCTCATTGTATCAGCTTAGAAGAAGCTTTATGGTACATACCTCAGCTGAGAGAGACACTTTAAATAAGCATCTTTCAGTCCGCTCCGTAGCAACATTTTATATACATAAGAGATTTTGATCTTACGAGAGAGACTTACACAGTAGTGACGTTCACATTTTGGATCGATGCATCTATGAACTCTAATTGCGCTAACGACACTTGTGATGGAGAAAGTTTCTGTGGCGGAAAATTATTCTAGCAAAGATAAAACCTGATTTCGGAGAGGCAGAAGTCACGTCCGGCAAAGAAAAGTCCGAAGGAACCGCCGTAAAAGTGGCTCTCCAGGCTGTGATAAGAGAAAATTATCGAACTTTTCCAAGTTATGGCATAATGCAGAATCTCGAACTTTGACCCTTCGGCTATTTCTTCGGACCGCTATTGGTCGGAAAATGAAAGATGAGTTTGAAACATCAAAAACTTGACTCACATTTCGAAAAATTTTGAGTTAAAAAATGGATATTGCATTTTTTTGTGAGAATAATAAACCGTGCGAAACATCGCGGAAAGCGCTCGCAAATGTACTAACCGAATATGATAGCAGATTGATAACGGCTGCTCGACGGAAAACTTGAGGGTGCCAATAAACCGGAAACTCGATATTTTGAATTCCACAGTTAATTCCGTTTTATGGAGAGGATACGCATAGTTCCGTTATCACGCGCGTAATAAAATTTATCCCTTGAACGCGGCACTTACGCCGCGTTATATGTCATTTGTTTAGCATTAAAACGTCTGTCTGCGAATTCTTTGCGGCAACATTTCCGTTCATTTCAACGCAACAAGCAAATTAATTGTGAAAACTGTTTGTTTATTTTTAAGAAAGAAAACAAAGATAGATGAAAATTGTGAACTTAATATCGGGATGCAACGTACGTTTGCTTTTGCGAACGTCTGTCGTCTAATTTTCAGGCAGCGGCATCGGCGACGCAATCAGCATCGATTCACTCTCGACGATTCGATTAGTCGAGCGCTGAAGAAACAAAGCCCCGTAATAAACAAAGAAATCCGATCGGAACCCGGTGTCAGAACGGAGCGTGCGATTTCCGTGGGATTGCATTGTGCGGTTTATATCCGAGGGCGTGTATCTCACACACCAGCTGGTTATTCCACGTCGCCGATCATTGTTACCGTTGTCGCCTGATCATTGTCGCGGCGAAATACCCATTCGCGATATCCCCAATCCAAACCTCCTATTCTCATTTTGCGCCGGCGTGTAATTAAGTTCGGCCCTCCGCCCTTGGCGAAATTATCGCGTTCTTTCCTGGCCGCTCGCGCGATTCGTGATACCCGTGAAAATTCTTTTTTGTGTCGAGAGAGAAAGAGAGAGAACATCAACGCGCGAGCAAAGTTCCTCTGCGTTAAAAGGCTTCTCCGCGGACTCGGACTTGTAATCAGAGCGGGCGACCACGCCTTCTGCGTGGCGAGAAAATTAGGGCGAGGTTTGCTCTATTTTCAGAGTATCGGCCACTGTTTTTCCGCCAGTGTTTCTCAACCATTAAACTCATAAAATATTCTATTTAAAACAGCAAAGAATTAACATATATATGTATATTGTTAAAAAACAAACCTCGTAGCTTATTTTACTTTTTAACATCTCTATTATTCGTTAGGATTGTTTGTGTTTAGATAACGCACATGCAAATGTTGCGGTAACCAATGAAATAATTAAATAATTTCACGGACTGCCTGCTTATCTCTCGTTGAAATTGGACAGCATCCGAATAAATTTTGCGGCGAGCCTCTTCTCATTTCCCACGTTTCCGTCTGTTTATACCCTGCACCCACTTGCCACAGCTGGCCGCTTCCTCGTGCAAGTAAAATATTAATACGTTATATCACGGCCGCACACGGACGGCGCCGTTTAATTTGCTCGAATCGTTTCACGCCTCGCTTCCTTCTTTTCCACCTCTCTCCTCGCTTTTCGTTCACGCGCTCACATTTCGTTCCTGCTGCAGAAATGCCAGAAACGGCGAATTTCCGCGCCTGGTGCAGAGCGTGCATTCCGGGTGGTAGATGCCGACGGGATCGCGATATCGATGAAAACCGAGAGCCGAGATTAACGGGATTCTTTCTTCGCGTAAAAGAAAGAACGTCGGTTGTAATCGAGAGATACTTAATAAAGTAGATGAAGCGATTCATCGCGCGACCGAGCTCGATGACGTCGACGATATCGCTATATCTGTCATTTCCATCTATTTCTCTCGTATTTAACCATTTTCTTTCCTCGAATAATTTCAGATCGTCTGACGTTCCGAGATTGAGCGGCAGACTATCATCGCGAAACCAACGGAAAGCAACGGTTCTCTTCGATATATTATTAGCCGTCTCGTCATTTGTATTCCGTGATTCAACGGAGATATCTCAAGTATCTCTGTGTAACGTTCGTTAATTCTTCACTACTTGATATGGAATTTCTGTTCCAGATGAAAATATCCAATATTTCTTCGCACGAGTTATAAGTTATCCACATCACCATTTTCCGGCGAAAATTATGTGAATTTCAACAGTTAAACTAGAATCTCTCTATCTCGAATCGAAATCACGGAATAATGTTACACATTATACTAGAAATCGTTAAATTTTCCGAGCGTTATATTGTACTTTTGGCTACGGAGAGAGTATCTTTGTTGTTTCAAGCACTTCTGCGCGATATATATATATGGCTTTATTTCCAATTTCGCTAAAATGAGGCGTAACACGAGGTTACTTATAGATCGTTCAGGCGAACGATAAATTCTCCGCGATTAATCTCGCGCTTTTCTCTCGATCCATTCGTTCTGGCCCACTCGTAAAAAGGATACTTCCCGCACGCTATTCGCTTGATCCTACTGTCTGCGATAACCCGGCAAAACTTTTCTCAACAATAACATTCGCACGCTAGTCGAGAAAGAATACGTTTCGATACCTAAATGCATTTCTACCGTTACTATGTTTTTTAGTGTAGTTTAAAGTAATATAAAATAAAATCATGTAACACACACAATTTTATGATAAAAATATCATAATATATGATGAATATCATGTTGGTGGCTGTCATTAACTGTTTTACAATCTAAAGTAGCGCGATGCATGTCAACCGCCAGAGAGATTCCACAAAATATACGCTGTTTGATATTTAATAATGCGTTCACCATTGAAAATTTAATTATTCTGTCGTCTACAGTTGCATTTGTCTGGTTTGAAAGAGCGACTGTAATTGAAACGGAAGTGAGTAAAATTCAACGCGAGAACTTCCGACTTTTATAATTAATTACGACTCATTTAAATGTAATAAAGCTACCGTACGATATTTCTGCAGAAAATCCATTCCGCGTCGCCTAAACTATTTAGTCGCAACTTCTAACAATAAACATGCAAAAAAGTATTTATGCGATATACGTGACAAAGCGTAAAAGCTATATTTTTTTTCAACTGCTATGAGAATTATCGTATGATTGCATAAGTTCGGCTTTGCTTTTAAAACAATGAGATATCAGTATGAAAGATTTGTTCGCGTTAACTAGTCACACATATTTTGTCTTCACCAATCTGATGATCAATAAAATATTCTTAAGCTTTACATTCAGAGCTTGTTTTTGAATCTTAATAGCTTCTCAATCTCTCGTAGTAAAGCAGCCGGACAATAAAACGAATTTATGTGATTTCTCTCTCGATTTGTTCCTATCGCTATGATCCTATCGCTAAACGAGAACGTGGGCAAGAGACAGAGAAACAATCTTTTTTATTTGTATGCAGAATGCATGGTGACGTAATGCACATCGGAATCCCATGAGACGAGGATTTCCGATCCTCGACCGATAAAAAGGTAGGATAAGCGGCGGAGAAAAGAAAAAGGGAAGAACATCGAGCTCTGATAGTCACGTCGAGACGCAGTGACCTGTGTTCGAAAAAAGCGTTGTGAAAAATATAAAAAAATATAAGCATAGCGTGAAAAATCGTATGTGACGGCAATCTACGGACCAAATGTTATTTTTCCCGCGAAAAGCATTGGCCCAGTGTTATTTTGGTTTGTGCTTATTTTACGGAGAGCTAGAGCTTCGATTACGTTGCGAGGCATCGCGCAATGGACTGTGTGCACCTCGATTTTTGCCTCAAAAATATTGCAAGTTGCGTTTGCACATTGTCATTTGTGTGTTTCATATTTCAACCCAGACAAAAAATACAATTTATCAATCCCGTAATCCTGTATAATATAATTTGGCGTTTTAAAAAATTTTACAATTCGAGCGAACGATTTAACTAGCACCAGTGGTTATCAATGTTTTCCCCAGCCGGTTTTCCATCAGTGAATCATCAATCAGCGCCTGTGATCCTATATACAGAGTAAATATTGGTTTATAGCTTCGGATTAGCATCGCGAGAGCCGACCGTGACAAGAGGAGATCCTTCGCGAATCAATTTCGCTGCGAATGAATAATCGCAGCTGTTTTGCGAGATAACTCGCGAGCGAGAGAGTGCGCTTCCGCGCTTGACAAAACACGACGAGGACCAATATCGAAAATTCCGTGCGCCACCGTGATTTCGCTGTATCGATACGCAAATACACCCGAGGCTGTGCGCTTCGTAACCAAGTTTCCATCGCGAAAAAGGAATCGGCTACGAGTCACGTCAGGTACCCGATGACCCGACACCGACGTCTCCTCGCGACCTCGACGACGCGTCGTCGTCGACGATAGCCGAAAGCAAATGAATCCCTACGTGTTTTGATTTTTTCCCAATAATAGGATCGAAGAAACAAACGAGAGAAAACGCATCGTGTTTTAGTATTCAAGCTATGGCGTTTGCCTTGCAGGTTCTTCGGTGCACCTGCGCCGAATTTATTCCTTAGAACATCTTTTGTAGCACAAACAAGATATTGCTCGCAGCAAATGTTGTATTTTTGTTCAGCTGTCATAAATTTATAGTTTCGCTTTATTAGATTTTGTTGCAAACAATTCAAACGTAAGAAATGTTCTCTGACGTTAAACTCATCTTTCCGTACTATCCTTTTACAAGTTATTATCGCCGATCCATCCCCGTCATCTCTTCGAAAACCCTTGAAGACACTCAGAGATCGGACTTGATATCGTTGATATCAAACGATGGACAAAGTTACACGATGTCGAAGACGATAGGACTTTCTTCCTTCTCTCGTGGCTGGACGAGGGTATCGAATTCGCGTAGTAGGTAGGTTAAGTTTCGTTGAATTAAGGCGAGAACGTGGAGCGCATCTCTGGGGTGTCGGAGCACTTTGAAGATCGCGTTACAAGGCGCATTGTTTATTCCCCGCGACTCGTGAAAGCGACAAATTGCTCTTTACGTGAGCGCATGCTGCGCTCTGCAGCAGACCATTGTGCGCTTGCTCTCGCGAGAGCGAAACAAAGTTTGTTGTTCCTTCTCTCATAGAAGAAGAAAATACGTATATCGTGTGCCGTGAGAGAGCGAAACAAGTCACAGAAGCATAAGCGCGGCTTTGCTGATTTTATTTTCTGTGTGTATATCATGTGTATAATATAATAATGCAGAAAACCACGTTTTCACTTTTGAGCAAATAAAACTGATTTCCATATTATCGCAGTTGAGAAACTTGATCAAATGTTTTGCTTAATCATTCACAAGTGAAGCAATATTATTTTTTGTATCATCTTCTATATAATTTTGCAACCGAAATATTTTAATTGGAAAGCAAGCAAGATGTAATTTAGCGAGATGGAAAAGTTGACAAAACCTTTCAACTTTGCTGACAAACTTTTACAGCTTCTCGAAAGAGCGTAAAATAATTATAAAACACGTCGAAAATATGCGCGTATAGGAACGATAGCATGTTGAGAAGAAAACGGGTACAAAGAATAGAGAACAGGGTGCGAAGAATAGATAGACGGTAAAACTTCGTTGACGATTTATTACGTTGGCTGCCAACTCGGAGCGGAGGGTGCCCACGTAACGAGTTTATTAAATATTTCATCCGACTAGAAGAAGAGAAAGTCGAAGCGAGAGAGAAGAGATTGTGGGGATGGGTACCAAAGCGAGAGAGGTCGCACAAAGGGACACCCTTTTTATGATTCGCCGCTACGTAACAACCTTTTACGTGGCGCAGCGCGACGGAAAACGCACGCGTAACGTCGACGTGATTGCAAACTCAAACCCCTTTTCGCGCGAACCCTTGCATCAACTCCGTGATTCTCACGGACTACAGCGATGTTAATAAACGCTACGTGCACCTACGATATTTCAGCGAATCGGTCGATAATCCGATAATTGAGGACTGTAAAGAGTCGAGGAAGATTTTAAGGTCAAGAGGTGTGACAATACACTTCGAACAAAACAGAAAAGATCGTACGTGATAAATTATAATCATTAATTATTATAATTCTTAATTGCTTTGTGTTTTATAGTATTTTAATACAATACTATAAAATAATGACTTTGCAAAAAAAAGAATCCTAATTTTATCAGAATAATTTTGAGAACACAAATTAATGTGTCATCGACATTATATGTATATTATCTTCTCTTAGATTTTCTATAAAGAATTTTTATCTCGCGATGTGCATGACACGATAGAATTTCTATTCTTGGTTATACAAAGAGAGAAAATCATCCGCGTTGCGCGGTAGATCTAATTTTAGATAACAGTAGAAAAAGAGGTAACAATTGAATTTACGAGTGTGTTTGTTATTTATCTTACGCTCGTCTTTTTACGCATGCAATTCACACGACAGCATTTTCTAGAAATTAACAAGCGCAGTGAAAATGATAAACTTGTATCGCGAACGTATCATTGCTTTTACAAAAATACATGTTTATATTATTAAGCTTTAGTAAGATACTTTTATCGTTTTTTATTCTCTATTCGAAGCAAAATGTAAATAATAAATAGAAGTAATAAATGCAATATGAGATTTTTCAAATGAATAATTTATTCGAGTTGGAATGTATTCAGGATGCATTTGCTGCATCAGTGCAAGAATATCGATGGATGCTCGAATAGATGCTGCGCAAAACGGACGGAAGCAAGAATGCACGTGAAGGAAAGAATTTCGGGGAATATACCACAAGAGATTTAATTTTAACTGTCACGACGATCTCGCGAGTACATATGAAAACTCGAAAAAGAAGAGGAAACCGATATGATGGGAAACCTTTATTTGGCGGCCACGAGTAGGAGAGTACACGATTTCGAGGGGTCGCAACAATACGCGCGTCAAATATTAACCGAAGAGTGGTAATACTCTCCAAGGATTCATGGACCCGTGAAAATGATCCGCTCGCTTTCTCCATCACCATGTCATACTTAACGTCGCGCTTTTTTCACATAGTCTAGTAAAATAAAACTAAAGTAGACTGAAAATATTGTTTTCTCTTTTATCGAAGATAAAATTTTGATAATAAGAAACTATATTTCTTCCTAGCAATTTGTTTAATAAAAACGTTATCATTTTTAAAATTTATTTGTAACATTTTTTAACATTTTTGTTAAACATAACAAATAACATTTTTTGAAACTCATACAATATAAAAAATTTTTTATAGAAAAGGAAGAACAAGACTGACGATAATATAACAATAATTTCACTTGCCCTTTCGACTAATTCCTGGCGCACGTCCGCGCGTCGAAGTTATCGAAATTAAAATAGTTTTACCGCGTATAACGGCGCGATCGAAGTCGTCACAGGGTTAAACCAGCCGGATTCCCAACGCGAGCTTCGCATAATTTACAAACCGCCGATCACCAACCACCATTCCGATATCGGATTCGGATTTAAGTGCACCCGGATTCAGCTACAGTGCGTACAATAAAAGAATATTCCGCGATTCAGCCGTACAACGAATACTATCGTACGCGAAATTCACATATATGTTCGCAATATTTATTCAAAAGAAGATAACCAGCACCGTAGATTCCAACTCTTCCCTTTATCTTCAAAAAAAAAGATTAAAACATGAAAAAATAATAAATAAATTCTATTTTCGCTTACTGACTCATTCTCTCTCTCTCTCCCTCTCTCTCTGGACTGAAATTGTAAATGAGATTATTACATGTATATATGTGCGAATATATAAATCTTTCTGTACGATCGCGAAATCTGAAAAAAAAGCAATGCTCCGCTTTGTCTTGAGGCTAGTCTCAGAAGACAATACGTGAAGTGTACGTCAAGACTAGCACTTAGACTTACCCTTAGGCTATCTGTAATAAACAATATGACTCTTACTGCACCTTCTGTGTGGTGCCCGACGCTGAGATGACGTCAAGTACCGAGAGTGGTCTGCAATATTGCACTATGTGTATTTTAATGATCACTCTCAGAATCAAACATTGAACAATGTCGTTTTAATTTGTTAGAAGTAAACCTTCAAAAGCAAGTCAAAAATAGAATAATACATAAGCAAAATGGTTTTTAACAAGTTTTTCTAACATTTACGTCAACAAATACTTCTGCAACAAAAATACACAGAAAGAGACATTTATCTAAGAAAAATAAAGAGAACCGTTTAATTTTCACGACACAATAAAGCTTTTGTATCTGATTTTATTGCTATCTTGTTTATTATCCGTTATTGGGCCGAGAAAAAACGGTCTTCATGCCACCTTTGCTCACAGCAAAGCGAGATCCATGAAACTAATAGCAAGCCTATTAAGTGGCGGCTGGTTTCGCCTTAGTATAAAAGAGCAGGAGAGAAAACGAACTCCTTCGCCAATTAACGCTTTTCATTCAGGCGGCACACCTGTTTCGCTCTCTTTTTCGCTTCCCTTCTGAAAGCAGCACTCCTGTGCTCAAAAGCTTGTGCGACGTGCTCGATTCGACGATCGTCGAGCGATTCTCGTTGAACGAGTCATTACCTGCCATCCCGAGAGCGAGAAGATAAATCTTTCATCTCTCTGTTAATTTGGATCACAAGTAGTTCTCTTCGTAATTATCGTGATATACTTAAACATATTATATATCTTTATATATCTTTAGTATGAACATACTTTTGATGTAACAATTTTTTATTTTACATAATAAAATCTATAAAAAAATGTATATTATTTATATTTTATATAAATTATATTAGCAAAATATGTAAGTAAAGTAGATACTGAGAATTTTATCGGATTTTATCGTGGAATTTACGCCAGTTCTGATACATGTACCATATCTTTTCCGTTCTTTTATGAAATTCAGTCTTCTGTAAAACGGAGAGTCTTTGGGAAACTATTGCGTTCGTCTTCTTTGCGTGTCACGAGGAACACCTCCTGAATAGTACAAAGAAGCTGCCTTATAAAACGGAAATGTACGAGGGTTTTCACCTTCGATGAGACTTTCCTTGCCGATTCGCACACTCACGACCATTGAAATCTCCTGATTTACGAGATCTTGGAAATAAGCCAGACTGCCATATTTGGTTGTCGCTGAAACACATGGAAGTCCAAATGGCAAGAAGGTGTTCACTCTCGGAAACGTTTCACGTAAATGTAGAAGATTGATTTCAGTAATATAAAAAGTTCAAAAAAATTAAAAAACCGAGAACATTTGCTCCAGAAATTAAATTATTTTTCAATAAATCGCAACATTTTAAAACTATTCAAATATATACTTTAATGTCTTTAAGTCTCGGAAGATGTAGAAAATTTATATAAAAATCATATTTGTATTAAATTATTTACATATAAATCTGCGGGAAGTGGATCTAATCTCATAATGACAGTCCTGGAGAAAAGATTCCCAGTAGAACTAAGCGTGGGTACACGAAGAAACACGAAGAAGCATTGTAACAAAAGTCGAACAATAGACGATAAGAAAGAAGAAGTGTCCTATCGTCCAAAGTTTTCTGATTAAATCTCGTCTTCGAGCTTCAATATGAATGAAAGCCTAGGTCAATCTTCCCCCACACGACAGGTTAAAGCTAAAATGACATCAAAAGAAATCTCAGGTGGAAAACGTGTGCAAGGAAAGGAAATGGGTTTCTTCTTTCCTATCTTTGATTCTCTCACATGTATAGTCATTCACATCCGTAAGGGAGATATATTCACCTAAAATATTACATTGGTTTCCTTTACAAGGTTTGTATCTACTGATATTACCAAAGAAACTATCGCATTGTTATCAGTTTGTTTTATATAAAATATTGCAATAACAATATCAAATAATTTTAAAATAATCTGTTTTACAATATCTGAACATAACAAAAGCGCATAAAAGCAAAATTAAAAAAAAATAAAGCTTAAACAAAACATTGATCGCTTAATTCTTTGTTCTCTGATATTTTCAGATCCTCAAGGATCCTAAAAGATCCTTTTCAAGAGATTGAAAAGCATGATTCTCTTCAGCACGTACGCGAAGATATAAATATTGGTTGCGCGAAAGAGAAAGAACCTGAGTTTAGAAGCAATAATCGATTGTTTCATCGTATTTTTTTTGTTTTTTGTTTTATACCAAACATGAGTGTTCTATTTTCTTATCATGGAAACGTAAAATGAAAAATCGAGCATTACTCGAGCGTGCTTCGTACGACTTCGGTCGTTAAGGAGAGGTCCTCCAATTACGAAGTTTCAATTAATTCCTCGCGCACACCATCTGGAAAATTTTACAGAGTTCGGATAAAGGACGATAGAGTACGAAATTCGCGATTTTACGTCTCTCTTTTCATCGGCTTTTGTTCATCGTGGTAAACGAGAATGACAAAAGTCGACTGGAAAGTCGGATTTCATCTTGTACTTTGAAGAGAATTACACACAATGGCCTCTACACCCTTCTGAAACTTCGGTAAAGCTCAGAGAAAGCTCCGTATATTTTTACCTACATCTTCAATAATAAAGAATAATATAGATATGAGAAGTTTAATAGTTTTAATTTTGTGCTTTTTTTTTGTTCTCTTATTTCATCTTCCATTCTATATTTTATATTTACTGTTTTTATAAAAATTCTCGCCATATTATTTTTTAAAACTACGAGAAATTTTAAAAAGGAAAATTAGTTTAATTCAATAACCGAAACTTGTGAATAATTATCGCTTAAACAACTTAATTGGAATTTCTCATGGCATATTCTAAAATATCGTCAACTCTAAGTACGACGAATACTCGTCAAAGTTCGCAGTATCAGTTCACTTGCTATTTGTGTGTCGTTGCAAGTATTCTAGCTAGATTACTAACTCGTCCAGTTTCTCGAGTTCAGATATGTTATCTCATCTCTGCAAGTTCGATCGTCGCCAAATACACAGAGCCCGCATGTGCTTTGATTCTGAGGCGCGCTAAATCGCGGCGTGTTCTGCAATTAGTGTTTCGGTGACGGCATAGTTGCTCAATTTCGTCAACTTCCTACGGAACACAATTAGCTTAACTTTTACGATAAATAAAAATACTTCAACCGAGAGACACAAATCTATCTTAGCAACAGCTTTGCTAAGTCTCAAATTGACACTCTCTTCTTCAAAGAGAAACGAAGCGGAAAGTTTTGTAGCACACAAAATGGACAATGTATATGTTGAAAAAAAAATAAAAAAAAATAAAATGCATTTTAGTTGAATATTTTCTCGCTTTTGACGGAAAGTTTCTGAGATAATATTTTGCATGTTACCTCAGCGGAAATCATATCGGTATCATTTGCGATAAGTGACGAAAAATTGGAAAGAGAAGCAGTCGCGCGCAAAGCTCGGAAGCCGATGTGAGAAAAAGTGGTACAATCGACGACAGCGCTCGCTAGCGTAAGCTGCAACGAATGACGAAGTAGGTGGAAAACGTAACGAGTCAGACAGACTCGCGTACTTCGTTACGAGTGGTATTTCAGTATTTCCGATTCAATGTTCCCGATTTATGACAGAAAGTTCCTGTCGATCTAGATTAATATATATTCACTTAGTAATACACTTCTTGTAATCACTTACGACAGAAAATATAGAAATACATTATTTGGAAATATTTATGACAATTTTATATCATATTATCATATTATAAATGTATATAAAGTTTTGTAATAAATTAGATATTAAAAAAAAATCAATATGATTAGAGAAATGCAATTTCAAGCTTTTTTACACTAGAAACAATGTGTAGTAAAAACTAAACAGCTTTTATATAAAAAGATTCTTATACAGAGAAATAAATAAACACTCTCTTACCATATTATCGATCAGTTTCGACACGAGAACGAACAACTTTAGGTAACCCTCAATGACTCAAAACAACTACGGATGCAATCACGACGGGTTGAACGGAGAAACGAGTTTGCGCGAGACAAAAAGTTTCAAAGAAAACCAGAACTATTGTAAAGAAATGCATACCTTGCTGGGCAATAAAGTAGGTACCGACTGTAACGAACTAGACTCGGGTCAACGGCCTCTCTGGCGCCATCTGCTGGCCAGCCCTGGAACTGACGTGCTTGACAAAAACACTTGATTACTACTTGCGACTGGTCAGACATTACACATTGGGCGCGACCGCTAAAATTCGCGAACAAGACTCTGAGGAAAATTTGCTCGAAACTCGATTTGCTCGATTTACTCGAAGGCAGCGGTTGCACCTGTTTTTCTGTTCGATCTCTCGTTCTTAACTGTTCTCGCCATAGCCCGAGGTTTGTTTCAGCGGGGAACGGAAGGGGAAGGGGGGAGAAAAGGGTGCTCTTAGCTGCAATCTTTTGTAATCTGATTTCGCTTTTCCGCTTCCGCCCGCAACTTCTTCAACCTCGCACTGAGCTACAAACTTCTAAGCGGCGCCGTTTGTTTCACAGTTTAACTTCTTCCTATTGCCGCGTTGAATTTACGTGAGAAATAATGCGGCGAAAATGAGTTTGCATCGCGATGCGAACCATTTGCAGGGAATTGATCGCAAACTGTCATCGCAAAGTATTCGGTACGCAGCATTACATTTTATCGTAATAACTAGAATTATTTTATTAATTACTTTCTATCATAAAGACAAAATGAAACGTCTGCATTCACTGGCCGCGAATATTTGCGAACAGAAAATTAATCACACAATTTGTTAAGTTTTGCAAATAATACGAAATTAAAAAAGAAAAAATAACTAAACGTATATTATAATAAAAATTTAATAAAATCTTATTGCAGAGAAGAAGAGAGAAGTTGTAAAAAAATATTGCGTTTCGTTTTTGGACAAACTTTAATAGAAAATATTTTTGTCTGTATAGCGGTGCTAATTGTTTGAAAACAAGTGCATTTTGGTGATGCAATTTTGCGCGTATGTCGCGTATGCACTCTATATAGCGTGAGAATATTTTTATTCTACGTTCTCCGCAGAATAAACAGTGAAACCCGGACACAATCATTTCGGCGTATATTTTCCATGCACAGTAAACAGAAGCTTATAAGACTTAAAAATACAATGTCGCTTGCGCAACGCGACCAGTAGTTGCCGGCAGTTTTCGATGTACCAACAAACAATACAAAAGCAGTAGATAGACTATTCTTGTATTTAACAAAACCGTAGTCTCCATCTTCTGTTCGTCACTTGGTTACTCGAACTTTTGATAGGAAAAAGACTTCTTCCACCGCGCTCGCGCTATTGTTTTTCGCGGAATTTGTTGCGGAAGAAAAATTCTACAAATCTCCTTTATTCTTCGTACACTAAATATTGCTTGTTTTACGAAAGCATCGCAATTCTAAAATTTATTCTTTTTTAAGAAACTTTTTCATCGATCTTTGAAATTTCAAATGAGATAATTTTACATTATTACATCTTTTACGTACAGCTTATTTATATCCGCAAATCTATATATATTCAAATGAAGTATAGCCAAAACTGTAAAAATGAAATAAGCAACTTGACATTTTTGATGAATTAAAATATTTGGTGCAAAACCGATACGAGACACAAGTCGCTTTGCGCATCAGAAATAAACCGTTCGCAAAAATCGCACAATTGCGTCGCACCAGACCGAAGAAAAGTGCCATCCCTAGAGAGAGAGATCGAGAAACTTGCTGGAATGCAAGAACAACATCTCCTGGGACGCCGTTCTCACGTTTCGTTCTCACGAAGAAGAGCGACCAGGCTTTGCAATAACGACGATGATACCTACACGTGTATTCTATTTGCAATATCTTGGTTTTTTTTGTGAAATAATTTTTTAAAAATATTAGTAGGAAAAAATTACATTGTAAGAACAAGTCTCTATGCTAATAATATGCATGATAGATATTATCACGAAAAAGCATGAAAAATATAATATGTATCTCCAAAAATCAAACAGAAAAAATAAGATGCTCAGAATATATGAGAAACACATTGCTAAAACAAAAACAATAAAAACTACATTGCAGTACGGAAATTTGATAAGAAACAGACAAAACACAAAACACTTTTCGCGCGTCAACAGCTTAAAGAAGACATTTGCATCTCGCTTCGTATTGAAAGGTTCAGTGTTTGTTCGATTTGCAAGAATTATGGATTCCTGTGTGCGCCACCGGGAAAGTTGTAACGAGCTGACACAGCGAATTGGCATACGGATTTATGCAAATGGATTTGCGCGGAATATGAAGGAAGCGAGGATTATGGCGAAGCGGACTTGCATGAAATCGTATATTATGCGCGTCATTATTATAATAATTCATAATAATTTTTTCGAGCGTTAATTAGCACAGCGGGGTATAGTTTATTATCTAATTATCTTCGGACAAAATATAATAGCCTCACACGTGTGCTCTGTTTCACATATGTTGTTTCTTTCTCTTTTACGCTTTTACAAAATTCATATCACTACTTTCCGCTAGAATGTATTTGAAATACATTTCATTGTAGGGACAAAATGTCAAATTCATCGAAGCGAAATACAATTGCGTACAATCGATAAGCGATAAAATTCAGTTAGATCTTTATTGCTGAAATAGCTGCATTGGTTGCAAAAACAATAAGTCAATAATTTATTATTTATGTGAAAATCGAGCATTTATTTTGTGATGAAAACTGATAGTTGTTTTTAATATACACTATTATTACGATTAAAATTATAACGACCTAAAACTGTAGAGATTATAATTATATGTGAGAAGAGAGATTTAAGTATAATAATTTTCAAAACGTAATAATAACCACTCGCGAAAATTTACATTATTATTAATAGTACATTTCTCATATTTTTATAATTTTGTTGTGTTGAGAATTTGACGGTGTTGAATATATCCGCTAATTGTGACACATTTGACTTCTACAGTGATAAAATTATTGAGAAAAGTATTAATTAATGTTAAAATAAATTAAACATAAACAAAATTTAAATAATTTGTAATTGGAATTTTATTCCTGCGAACGTGCTCTCTTCATATTCGTATAGCGATAATCAAAAACAATAGAATGTACGTATGTTCGTGAGATGCGTTAAAAGATCATAAATGTCGTTCGCGCGTTTTAATTATTATCTACATCTCTTTTGATAATTTATACTGTGCTATCTAATTTGACCTTCAAAATAATTAGAACTTATCGCAAAATTTTGACGCAAAATAAAGATCTACGGTAGGCACGTATACACGCGTAGGAGGAAGGTGTTCGAATAGTTCTTGCACTAGCGTTCAAATCACCGTGCATATCAATTCCTGCAATCCATCAAGCATTGAAATCTTTCTTACTGTGGTTATAGGCCTTCCAAACAAGTTTCAAAACAAATGTAGAGAAAACATATGTATTCTATTGCATCTTTATCCATTTTGAAATGGAAAAGAAATAAACAACTTATATTTTACGAACATCGTTCAGTTTCATATTTGCTGTTTGTGTGTTGGAATAAAAAAATAGTTTATTTTCGTAAAAAAAAAAAAACAACATTGCGCGGTTGACGAAAATACAATCTATGAACAACAAATTGAATGCGAAAATCAGAATTCGTTCGGCAACGAAAACCAGAACTCGCTGGGCACTCAAAGCTTTTGCCCATAGAATATGTTACACGAGAATATGGTGCAGCCAAATGCAATTTGGAAATTACTTCTGGCGTGGCGATAATTTAACCTGCCTGCACGTACGCCGACACGCTGTTACCTGTATTTTCATCGGACATTTTTAGGTTGCTCACGAATTTCGTTGTTAGTGCAGCTGCTTATGATAGGAGAATGTATGAGAAAAAATATGAAGCGAGCACGAGTATAGAATATTACTTTATTTTTTTTTTTAATCTAAATAGAGTACTATTCCAAAATAAAAATAAATTTTGTTAAAAGTAAAATATTTCAACTTTTCTTTCCAAAAAAACCATACAATTACAAATTCACAAATATTCTTTTTATATACGAGAAAAAAAGTTTTTCTCTATATATAAGTAATAATACGATCTTCATGAACGACGATGTTTATGTGGTTATCGAAAGCAATAATTACATCTCTATTTTAGTATTTGTTAATGAATCATTCATCCGATACTAATAGTATCCTATTTGATTTAGTGCAACAGGAAGCGTCTTTTAGCAATGACTAGTCGAGCGTGTCGACGTCTGGTCGCCTGAAGGATTTTTAATGCGATTTACTGCAGCGAGAGACTCGTGTCCCCGACAATAAATATCGGTTATCGAGCTTTCAGCCGTGGAATATCACGCGATGTATCGGGTGTCATGGATCGGAGCATGACGCATGGGGAGCAAAATGGTGTTGTTGTACACATTAAAGAATTATGATCTTAATCATGCCATGCACGGACTGCCATACAGGGATCATAGTACTTTACAGTTAGCGCTATGCTACTTCTTGTCGTTGTGATTATCATTATTTAAAAATGAAAATTTTATTCTTTTGCCTATTGATTTTCCGAACGTATCGCGATTTTGCACAGTCGACAAACTTACAAACTAGCTACATTAGTCTTTAGACATAATTTTTCTCTAAAAATAATCTTATTAGAATATCACTTACTAATCTCTCTCACAACTCTTAAAACCCGCGCGCGTGAAAAATTAATTAAAGTTTCTACATTCACTCGGAACTACTCGTCCGTAGTTTTCTCGCTCCCAAACTCTTTTTCACGAAATGTCCCGTTCTCAACAGTTTTCTTAATTAACTTTATTCCCATTCGACTTGCGTAAATAATCTTTGTCCTAAATACCTAATGTATATATACATGATCTAACCAATTTACGCAGGAGATATTTTGATTTAATATTATTAATAATATCGTTAGTTTAATTAGTTAGAACTTGAACACCATATCAATATGTGTATAATAGTTTGTATAATTTTTCCATAATTACACGATTTAATAGAAATTATTGACATTTGTGTTTTCAGAAGTAGTCTATGATTTAATGCAGGCGTCACTGTTTTTGATGACGGACGATAATAATCTTTACATAGAGGACGGCGAAGATGGATTTCCAGCATTTGGTTTTCGACCTGGCTCCGAGGTGAAACAACCTTACAGATTGTACCTTCCGCAAAAGTTGCCAGCCGAGTTTACTCTGGCGGCCACATTCAAGCCGACTTCCTTCAGAACGAGCTATCTCTTCGCCGTCCTTAATCCCTTCGAAACTGTTGTCCAATTGGGCATTAGAATTTCGGTAAGTTATATAATAATATCCGCCTGTAACTTTGCTTGCAACCAATTATTTACGAACTTTCTCTATTAAAATTTTATGAAAATAGTGTTATGCTATATATTTGTACATATCTCCTCTTATATATTTGAGTTACGTAAGTAAGTTATGGCTGTTAACATAAGTGTTATATTTTCCTGATAATACTTGAAGGACGGGCCCGGTTCGAACCAGAACGTCTCGCTGGTCTACACAAACTCGGACGAGCATTCGCACTCGGAAGAAGTGGCAAAATTTACCGTACCGAAGCTCACAAAGAAATGGTCAAAGATTGTCATTAAGGTTTCTATCAACGACGTCACCTTATATTTCAATTGCCACGAGATGGCTCGGCAAAAAGTTACCAGAATCCCGCAGGAATTAGTATTCGACACTGCCAGTACGTTGTACATAGCGCAAGCCGGCCCGCACATCCAGGAACGATACGACGTGAGTATCTGCGCGCGCGTGCACGTCTTCCGTTCATCGTTTTTGCAATAATAAAATGGACGCCACAAGCGTCCGTGCGTGGCTCCATCGAACGAAACGAACGGCGCTTGTTGTGCACTGAGGATATTTTCCATCGAAATCGACATAGTTGCACTCACAGTGCGTAACGAAGCACCGTGAATAAACAGCCTCACGTGCACAAAATGCAATTTTTACTCGACTGATATGAAACAAACAGTTTGTGTGAATTTGCAAAACACTGGCACGGTGCAAACGTCAGCGTGAGTTAGTTTCGTTTCGTGAAGCCATGCGTATTTCCTGAACAATATCGTTTTCGTCTCGTTTTCGGATACGTCAGTTAATCGATTCCGTTTACTCACGGACTACGAACGAATTCATTAAAAACGAAGACTGGAAGATATCGCATTTGCCAAATCCGCTTTCGTATTGCGGTAGTTCTAACTACATTTAAAGATAAATCTCATGCATTGTTAGAAGAGGTAACTCATATTGTGTCCATCGTACCTATCATTAAATACATCAAATTTATAATTCCGGACAAGATATTATCGAGACAAAAATGATTTGTTTGGAAATTTACAAATTTTCCTCATTTGTTTGGATTAACTTGTTTCACGAGTTTTGTATATTAAGAGAGCCAGAGTCAGAAAATTTAAATAAAATTTAATGGCTTTAACGTAGAATTAAAAGTTGCAAGTCATGACTAAATAAAATCATACTGATATATCTTTTAAGAATTTAATATCGTATCCAGCACTTCCTAAAATAAATAAAATAAGTAAAACATACAGCAAGATATAAAAGATGGCGCGGTCGTGGAGAGCCATCAAAATAAGGAAAAACAGTAGAGAAGTGGTAAGTGTACGAAATATCTCGTCGAAATTCTATACATTGGTGTTAAAAATCTGTTGTCTCTTTTTTTTTAACTTTTTAAATGACCACTCGAGTAACTCGATAAATTTCATACACAATAAAATTACTCGCAAAATTTTCATTGATCGTGATGCAACGAGCAATTTATGAACAATAACATATTAATGGTAATTTGAGATTCAGAAGAAGAGATATAATGTAAATAATATACAATAATAACAATAAGATTGACAAAATGTCCCTTTAATGCGCGTTGTAAAGTGTTAAAATACATTCTTTTCGTATCAGTGCTTCAAATAATTAATATTGTCCAACATGGAGAGAGTACGAGAATAATATTTATGTATCATTGCAGTCCTTTAGACCCTCAATATCATATTAATGTCGAGGACAGCATGATTACATATCGTCGATATGAGAGAAGATAATTACTTCTCATCCTGACGCAATATGATTATCTACACAAGAGCCACGTGTTGCACATCGATGCATGAAATACATTGATTTATTCGATCCTTCGTTAATTAGTTATTCTCGATAATAGGCGGACTGTTGTATGCAATATTTCGCATCAGTTACGTAGCATTGCTTTAATCTTGCGACAAAAATTTCTCTCTTCTGTAATAATTATCTACTTCACGCGTTATTTTAAGAAACTTAAAACAACAATTTGCAGATTTGTTATAATTTCCGTTTACTAAATGAACTTTGCACTTGTTTAAGTAAATAATATATTTTGCAAATTGTTTTTTAGACGTACGCAATTTCAAATTTATGTAAGATGTTTTCAGTAATTTATTAAGGAGAAAACAAAATGAGCACAAAATAATTTATAAATATGTTCGTTTGTTTCGACGGTAAAATTATTTTGATATTTAAATCAAATTAAATTGAGTGACAAGCAATCTAAATGGTGATAAATAATTGACGCTCGCGGCTGCAAAATTACGTTTATGCGCTATAAAGTTGTGAAAATGGATGATTACTGCTCGGATATAGCCATTTCTCTTTTGCATTTTTAATCGTAAAAATTGAAAGCTATCAATATATATCACCATAATTTGTGAACGCACATATATAAGTGCTATTTGTTATGCATATGGATATACGAACTAGGTCATGCGTATATTATTGGCCTGACAACATTTGATGTGTTTGGAAAGCACGGTGTATTTATAAAAAAAATTTTTTATTTCACGTTATTTTATAGTAGGAAAAAAAAATACTGTTATATGATTTTCACGATTTCTTCTGTTGTACCTTTGCGCGCGACAAGGAGACATTGCACTCGAGATACATTCTTATCTTGTATCCACTGTCGTTTTTCCTTTGCAATGTTGTTTCCTGCGTCTCGTCTGACTTTTTTATGTCTTTTGGGGATAACAGCGCGACAGAAAAGTTTCGTAGACGTTCCGATCGGCACACGATTCGCAAGTTCTCGCGGGCTAATCTCTATAAATTGTAGCGTGACGTCGCTGTCGACGATAAGTGTTTTGCAAGGTGGTAGTTCCACAAGGAAGACGCCGTATACGAGCTACCATTTTCTCTGGAGACAGCACAACGTTCGTATTTTATATGGCAGAAATAACAGGGTTAACGTAACGGCTACGTGTATTTACTTGTGCGTGTGCGCAAAGTTTTATAAGAGATTACCAAATACATAGGACGATATTCATTTTTGAAAAAGAGACATCAAACATTTTCTTTTTCCTCGAAACAACTGTTTTTTTCCTGAGAATTTTATTTTGCACTTTAGAAAATTCAATGTTTTATCGATAAATTATTGACAGAATTGCAACTTCCGTGAGTGAAACGATTGACTTCCATGGAACCGCAATTATCCCGAGTGTTTTGGGTAATTTTGCTGTGCCTGCGGTTCATCTCCACAGCGGCGTCCGCAATATGCGCGGAATGCTCCAAAACCCGTAATTAAGATCCGGTATGTATGCAAATGTGAATTTACCTCAAATATCTAAAAAGTTTACAGTGTGTGAAAATAGGTATCTATCCTGAGTCAGAGATGATTTAAATATTTTACAAAGTTATTAAAAAGAATGAAGAACATTAGAAAAAAATTCAACATCTACGTCTGTTGTATATTTCCAAAAAATACTCATACAACAATGTTGGTTTGCGACTACGATAACACACTACGATATCCACATATACTCTCTTTGCCTCGGAAATATGTCAGCAGTATATTATGTTAGCACCGCGAAACTAACTTCTACGTGATGCTCGAATTTGCATAGAATTTGCGTTTCTACCTCTACGAAACGTCTGAAAAGTCATCGCGAAAAGAAGACAAATCTCGTGACGACGTTACGCGCGACGTTATATTCCGATATCGCGTGCGAAATTACAGGATTTTTACTACATGATAAGATATACTGATGATTTTCTAGCGAGAAAAAGATGTACTTTTGACGCGGGAAAAACTAGACGAAATAAGAAAAGAAAAGGATTCCGGGCGCGTCTAATGTCTACGACGAAAAACGTGCCATTAACCCGCGCGCGGCCCTTTAATTACGTCGTATTATTACAAACAGAGCAGCAGCGCTGCAAACAGCGGTGCACAGCGCGATGGAACGCAAAAAAATTAGTACGTTGCTTTGCGCGAGGCGAATTTCGCGATAAGAATGCCCCGAGGATCTTCCGTTGGGGTTACGCCATTACCTCCGTCTCAGTAAGGGATATCCGCATAAGAAGAAGAGAGGGCGGGGAAGAACGTAACGAGGACGAAGTGCATCGTGCGCCCGCATGGCATAAGCAACTCCCCCAGAACATGAGAATATAGAGTCTCGGAATAGCAAGGGCCTGTTGTACCACTCGGATAAAAGCAGCGGTCTCGACCGGTCTCGTTTTCTCTGACGAGCTTTGATACAGAATGCGTGCTCTGCCGGGAAAAAGAACGATCGTTTCCATGTAAGAAATTAGTATCTCGCAGAAAACGTCAGCAGAGGTTTATGCACGCTCAGTATTCAGTTGAACCATATCGCTCGAGGAATCTCTATTGAAATTGGTAGCTATTTTTAGCTGGAAAAAATGTTAATCTCTTCTATATATTAGTTCAAACGTGTATACAAAAAAAAAAAAAAAAAGGAAAAAAACAGCCTGTATAAAAGATCGTTAAATGCTTCGTAAATAGACTAATGGGAATATTCTCAAAAGTAGGTTACCACGTAATGGTGTCTCACTTAACTTTTAAATTAAAATGTTTTGAAAATACATAAATGCGTGCACGTTTGGACTAATAAATCAATAATATTTACTGAAGCTCTGATGTTCTTTTTAACGAGTAATCATTTTCTTTTTTTGCGAGACAACGCAAGTTTTTTAGTCATTGTTATATTAATACAACAATTAACCTTCAACGGTGAACCAAAACAAGTCTGTTTATATGTTATCTTGAAAACGGTATAGACAGCCACTATAATTAACCTCAGAGCACGCGACTTATTTCGTCGACGTTAATTAAAGCGGCGCCATTGAAGATACTTTTAATGACGATTCACGTGCCTTTGCTCTAGCCGGTCGTAAATACGATACGCGCGATCATAAAATTTTAACTATGCGACCAGACCTGCGGTTTTTTTTTCGCTCGTGCCACTTCCGTTCTCGCAACGAGAACCATTACGAGCCTGGCGTTGGTGCGCGAAGGTTACTTCATTAGAAGAAATTAGCTATTTAGGAGCAGCCGGGTCCGCTGTAACAACTTCATATACCTTCATTATTGTATAATCACGGGGATAATTGCACACTAACAATATAGCTGTAAAAATTAACGACTTTAATCAACGGATTAACGAAACAGTGAAAATCATTTCTTTCGTTGGTGATAAAGAACTGACCGAGTTTTACTAGATTTATCTTACATTATCCCAAACTATAGATCGCGGTGTCTTATGAAATGAGACGTAGAGATTCATTCTGATGTTTATTTCTAATAACGGTTTAATAAATCGCAAATATACGATACAAAAAAAGAAAAAGTCTCTTACAATTAGAGGTGAAAATGGACTTTGTGAGAAAAGAAAACGAAAATGAGCGATTGTTGGACGTGTATACATAAATCATTTTTCACAGGATCCAAAAATCTCAGGAATCTGTAGTATTCCGCTAAGTTATTCCGGCGATCGCGTAGGTACGCCACGTTTTAATATTACGCGTTATCGCAAACAAAATGAGCGATGAGAGAGCAAGGATGCGCGCATCCTGCGTTTTCATATACCGCTACGTGCGATGCAACATCACGCATCACCTTCATTTCGCTTAGATAAAAGCATTAGACGGTTACGATCCATCTCTCTCTCTCTCTCTTCCGACAATCTTTACCGGTTGGATCACGGAACTTTCTCCGGAAGAAGAAAGGAAAAGGAGCATCTCCATTAAATATATTCACAACGATTTGGCTTGCGTAAACTTTTTGAATGTTTTAAAAACAGGAAAGAAATAGAAAAGTAAAAATGCCATTCCGAGTTTGACCAACAGATTGATTGAGCTTTCTCTTTACGGTTAATAAATCTGTAATAACGAAGATGTTGAAGCTTACATTATAAGCTCTGCAGCATCAACGTCAGTTAGCGTTGACTATGATGCACTAAAATTTTCCTTCCTTGATACAATTCATCACATCGCTCAGATTGTGACTAAAGAAGATAATTAAACAAGATATTAAAATTCATTAGTCTATATTAAGATTTTTAAATAAATATTAATGTTGTGGTAAATTGTTTAATTTTTTACACACACAATTGTGAAACATTAAGCACGCTCTTTACGAGAAAATCCATATTTGATGTTACACGCTTTTGGTAGAACGTAAAACAGAGGGAAAGACGACGTCACACTCAAATAATATTTTGTAGATAAAATGGTCGAAGAAATGACGCGGACAATATAGATATAACACTTCATTAAATAATGATTTCTGCGTACCGCAAGCCGACGGTGGCGTCTCTTATCTCCAATTTGCTGGATTATGACTGTGAATAGACGCGGAATGAACAAAATGCAGAACCGCGCGAAACCAATGGGGATGGCCTCGTTTCGCTCTTCTCTTCGGCGAAACTAATTTAAATACTGATGGACGCGGATTATTTTCTTGCCATAACCGCCGCTCTCTCGGTCCCATTTTGTTCGCACCACCTACCTACATACATCTAGTTTCCCGTATTCTGTCTTCAGCTCCTTGTTCTGCCGCTTTTCTCGCCCACGTGACACGGAACGGCCGGCGCGTGTTGTTCCGCACGCGCAACGGATAGTAAATTGATTATCGATTCCGAATAAATTACATTCGGCCGCGCCGCAGTTTCTCTTCGATCAGTGCTCTCTTACCTCGAACTGCGACAGCGACGACGACGAGAGAGAGCTCTTCAAACAAGAAGCTCCGCTCTTTTTATTTAAATTGTCCTGTGCGCGTTTGCGATGAATCTACTAACCGAGTCTCGATACAAAGCTATCGAAGAAATTACGTTCTCAAAAGCTAAGACTTCAAGTGGTACTTTTTAACGCTCAAATAATAAAGATAATAGATGTATGTAAACTAAATATCGTAATAATTTGACAAGAGATATGAGAAATTTTGTAAAAATATTGCAGCATTTTATTAATTGCTGTTACAAAAGCTGTTCTATGTATTTTGTCTTAAAGTCCTTTCCCTTTCCTTCTTCTCTTCTCTTTCTCTTTCTAATTGTATCCGTTTGTCAGCTGGATATATACATATATGTATTTGCCATGAGCGAATAAGCATGTTTGTTGAACCACGACAATAATTTAGATAATTTACATCTGTTTAACGTGTTATTAAATGAGTTGATGTGAGTATAGAATTAATAACGTCATGATAATTTGATCATTCCTGTTGGTTTAACGCGCTGTTAAATGAACAATCTATTTTCGACGTGACATAGGCGATAATTGTAAAACTTTATTTAAACAGGTATTATGTCTATTTATGTCTATAATGTGTTCAACATCAGAAGTGACACATTTGTCATTGGATATTTTCAGAATATTTGAGCTACAAAATGTATTAAAATATTTTAATATATCTTTAAGACGAGATAATGCTGCAAATAAATAAATAAATAACTATTGTAATTAGACACTTCTCTCTGCACTTCTTGTAAAAATGCAGATGTGAAAAATGACGAAATACCATTTGGTAGTTACATGAAATTTTAATACTTCAAAATATAACAAATTAAAATAAAATTCCTTAAAAAATGTAATTTTGTAAATTAAATTTTTTCAAAGAGTAATAACTATGTATGTTTAAAATAACGATGTATAAAAAAATTCTTGCATGCTTATTAAAATGGTAGCAGATAAAAAAAGAGGTTACGCGAGAGAAAAGATTATTAAATCTTATTAATGTGATTTATGGTCTTTTTTCACCTGGTTATCTGTCAAGTTTTATATAGCTTATGCCGTTTGAAAAATAAATGGCTTAAGTAAAGCTCTGCATTGCCTAGAAAATTAGTTTTAGTTCTGGCGATAACTTATCCGGCGACGAGAATCGACGATAAATTTCACGAGTTGGACGCGGCGGATTCATAAAAGTTCGTCAATATCCCATCGCATCCCGCGAAACGATTGAACTTCATTATATGCCGACGAAGTTCATCGAAAAACTTGGCTCGCGATTATGCGAATAAATCCACGGCACACAAAGATAGGTGGATTTCCATCGTGGTAACGTTAACCTTTGAACGCCTAAGCACGGACGCAAACAACAAACTTTCCTTTCTCGCGCTTTTCGGAAAATCTTGAATGCGCGCGGTAAACCGGAAACGCGATGGAAAAGTAATTAGCCGGCTGTTTAGGAATTTAACGGGGCGCGTCCGGGAAAGAGTTTTCTTCGCCCGGCGCGCGGCGCAAGGGATTCGCCGCGAGTTAATTAAACCGGTCGCTCTCGAAGAGTGAAAAGATTCTCGATCGAGCAGATAGACAGAGAGGTGGTACCGCGTGAACGCAATTTGCAGGCTGTCTTTCGACGGACTTGAACGTGCTTTCGACTAAATGCGCGGCATTCAGCGGCATTTATGAGAATGAGAACTGGAAATTAATCTTAAACTCAACAGATTATCCTTTAAAGAGCACGTCTCTATTTCTCATCATTTAGACTTGTAAGTTTTTACTAAAGAGTGTACTTTTCAAAACTTAAGTAAATATTTGTTTACCGCGCTTATCTTCTTCAATTTATCATCGTAATTATTTTCACCGTGTATATCTTATACATTTTTTATCAGTTCTCTTTCCTTAACAAACATTTTTTCATTTTACCTTAAATAACTGTAACTCGACTTTGTTAGTAGAATAGTATTTACGTGTTTTTAATCTAGGTTATTCAACATAGTTACTATCTCTATATTTTCTTTTTCAGATTCACCTAAATATTTCATTTATCATCACTTTCTTTGTTGCTAAATTATTGAGTTTTGATCGAATTCGAACACAATGTGATTGCGACTAAGAATTATTTTTACCAAAATATTAAAGTCTTTTTACGAAAACCAGATTTTGTACATATTAATAATTGATGTCACAAAGTGTTATTAAACTCTGCAATTCTTATATGTTCGCGTTTTCAGCAGGTGTAGTACAGAGTTAAGCAAATAATTTCTGATTACACAAATAAATTTAATCTCGCTGTTTATTATATTTTTTAAGTATATAATTGTGCTGCTTTCCTAACAAATGATATAGCGAGGTAATTTTATGATTTGCGTGTGTGTGTGCGTGTACGTGCACGCGCGCGTATTGCGGTTATCCAAATTAATAATTAAAATTACCTCGTTAATTCCGCGATTCTAACCGAATAACACTGAAAATAATCAATACAGAAAAGAAATGAGATAAAGAGAAAAAAATAATAATATTGAAATATACGCTTAACTTTCATCACAGATTATTGTTTTAGCAGTTGGAACCATTCTAGAAGGTGACGCGAAAAAAATTGAAAAGTCGAAAAGCCACCCTAGCCTTGCTACTACGGAATATTTAACATGATTTTATGTAATTTAGCCGTTTTTTTGTTGTCAAAATAACGTTATGAAAAATGTATTTAAAAAAAATGTATTTTGTACATCCTTGCAATGATGTCGATGAGTATACTCGGATATTCACAAAATGTGCAAAATTATTTCGCTGATGATGAATTGCGGATTAATATGCATTGCAATATCGCATCTGTATTCCCGATTATCGTCACTAGCTAACTAAAACATTATCTTGTCAATCTGTGTCGGCCGCAAATTTGCGAGTAATCAAGAGGAAGCACCGAAAATGCAAAATCCGTCGACAAACCCTCGCGTCACGACACGATGCAATCGTTGACTAATTAAAATGCGATCGGCGTATGTTGAATTAGCATAAGCAAATTCTTCCCGAACATTTTTTCTCGTTTCCCGCCCATCCCGCGAAATTCACTTTATTTTCGATCGACTGTTTGCACTCGCGCGTCGCTTCTACCTGCGAAACAACGCGATATAATTGTCTATCAGTTGTTTGCCACCGAAAAACAACCGGCGGCAATTACCACCATCGATCAAATTAATTCATTGAATCGACTGTGCGCGTGTTACTTCACGTTGTCAACGAGAAAGCCGTGAAAGTCCATAATGTACATTTTGTCTATAAAAAGAAAGCTAAATTGTATTATATAGCGTTAAATAAATTTCTCGTAGTAAAAATGAGAATTTTTATTGTATTAAGAAAATAATTCATTCTTATATTATATTTTTCTATCTCTATCGTACTACAGAAATAATAATAAAATAATTTTTCAACTTTTGTACCAAACTTTTGTATAAAAATAAAACGATGTAGACAATCAACGTATCGTGTTGGTAATGTAGCGCTACATCGTAGTAATTACTACTAATTCACTTAGCAACAGAAATCTCAGTTGCGCAGGATTGTTGAATAAATATTGGTAATTTACACAAACATTCCGCTGATTGTGTCAATGGAATACTATTAAGTAATTAATAATACCGATTAATATAACCTGGCACACAGTGAAAACTGTCAAGTGGTTGTTGTTTTCTCGAAATTGAAATTTTTTCTTTTAATGTTTTCAAATATTTATGTATCTTGTAGCAAACGTATCTAGTACACGTACTGTTCAGGACACACGTTACAATTGCAAAAACTGTTCACATAGGCGTGCATCGTATATTTAAACAATACCATCGGCGAAATTAATAAACGCGCGCGTTGCTTTTACAACTGTACTCGCGGGGCAAAAATCCCAGAAAATAAAACTTTGCGGCTCAGAATTGATTACTATTTTGACATTTTGGCACTTTGACATTTTTGACGGTTGGCACGCTCGCATGCCTCTGTTGTTGCTCGAGTTTGTTTGACAAATAGTTTGCGGTCGTTTAAAAAAGAAACTAACTGTTGTGTAAAGCATGCATTAACAAACCAGCGCGGATCTCAAAATTGGTGCAGTGCGCGGATAAAAGAAGCAATTTTTATTCAAGCATTTCATGTCGTTCGTCGGGAAAGCGATTGCGCAAATATTCACATAGGGGGGAGCTATGAAAAATCAAAGCGGATTGAAATTTTTATCAATCGCAAGTGTGTCGCGCTATATATATTTTATTATATTTCATCTTTTTCTATTGAAGCAAAATGTTCTTTAGTAAAGAAAATTTCACAAAAACATAAAATAAAACTTTTGTTATATTAAGAAAGTAATTAATTATTGTTACATTTCTACTCTCTCTTTTTTCCTTTCTTTCTCTGTCATTTGTGTATACAATCCTGTGCATTTTTTAATTAGAAAGAAACAGTGCATAATAACGCGACTTGGCCTGAAGTTAAAATAGTTCTTTGTGTTCTTTCCATTTCATTTGTAATTACTCTTTCAAGAATTATGAACAATATATCTGATAAAAGGTATACGTACATTTCTACTCATTACTTTCTTGTTTTATTTTAGACACCTTTAATATGTTCACACATATTAAAGCTTCGCAACAAATTACCGATATAATTTTCATCTTATATTCTTTTAATTATTACTCTCTTTTTTAGTATTAGGCACTAATTACGCAGCACTGCATAGTTTTAAGATAATTTTTTCAGTTAAATAAAAACTCTTCTGCAACTGTAGAAAAATGCAGTCGGAAATATAAGGTTTCGACGAACATTGCCGGACTTGCTATTATACCGCTTTTCCTCTCATTACGCAATATTTGTTAATTACTTTAAAGCGACGGAAGTGCGCACTTTTCAGGTAAACGGCTGCGCTGTGTGACGGCTTTTCTCTTTTTCACAACAGCGTGGTACGGCTTTATAAAGTCAAAGCGCGCCTTTTATTCCGTGCCTGAGAGAATACCGGAAGAAAGTTTTGATGGCTCTGTGAAAACGTTACTCGCCGTTTGCCAAGCCAATGTACAAGCTATTTTTTTTTTTCTATTTTTATGACTAAGATAAATAAATGTGCACATGAATGGATGAGCGGCGAACTAGGCGCGATTCGTCTCTGCTACGATAATTTTACTGTTCACTCGGTGTGAAATACTGAATTGTTCTAAGACGACGGTGTTAACACTTTGTGATTCTATGGCGCAAGACGAAATGCTTAGTTGTTGCTAAAGTAAATTCAACTCTCAGAAGCTAATTTTAGGTTGCATGCTTGGTGTATTCTCCCGACAATATAATAAGTCGCATAATTCAGTTGCAGCAAAAATAATCTCGCCTGTTAACGAGCAGAATTATCGAGTAGTCGTCGATGTATACACTTAGTAAGTCGATTGATTAAAATTTCCTGACCGTTTTGAGAGATATTTTTGCGCTGCGGATCGATATAGAAGATAGCGCGATAAAAGTAATTTACTTGTCGGTATCTGAAAAGGATAGAATATGTTTTCGATTTTCAACCATTCGCCTGGTCGTTTTCGTTGCGAATACTTTCTTTCCGGAGAAAGATATATCGCAGTACACACACCGTGGTTCCCTCTATTCTCAATACACACGCTCACAGATACTCACGTATATACGCACACTTGCATTCAGCGGTATGCCACCAAAGCCTTCCCAATAGCAAATAAATAGACGATATATATATATATATATATAAATAAAAGAGAGGGGAGAGCTAGAAGGTAGAAAGGACATTACGTGGCTATTTCGTGAGGTAAAGAGACGCTAGGAGGGGGACATGAGATTTAGAAAGGTTTAATTTTCCAAAAAGCTGGATTTGCGATGCTCGCATCGTCGATTTATTGTCGCGCACTCACTGGATATTGTACCTACCAATAAAATGAGATTTTTTTTCTTACTTTTTGCTTGCTGGTAAGAACACATTTACATTTCTGGCGCCTCTACACAATTTATTTTCTACGTCTTATTACTTCTTCTCTCTGTTTTTCGTTTTCAACCAACATCTACCGACTCTCTCAAATGTAAATGTAGTCAAAGATGAAATTTAAATAATAAAACCTGGTATATGTTACTTCATAGACTATTCGTCGTTACCGATAAAAATCGGTTAACAGGCGCAGACGATAAAGCGATCGAACTTCACTGTCGATTAATCGTCGCGTGCGTGTCGTCTCGAGGGAAATAAATTCTATCCCGCGTTTGTTTAATGCTCGTGCAGATGAGCATTCATTCGATTAAACGTATAGCGTGCACACGTGCGATTCAATAATTTCTCGTAGCAATGAATGGCGTTACTGGTTTAGTTGCCACTAGACCAGATATATACAACTTTTGCAAATCTATTATTTGATAAACCATTATTTGAAAATCAAATTTTTTTAATGATTTTCGATTTTTTCCTAGTCGAAAATTCGATAGTATAGATTCGATTGATATTACATTTTTATAATCGAGAAAAACTACTTTTTTTTATTAATCACAAATTTACGGTCGCAATACCGCAATCAACGCGAGAAAGAAGAACCGCAAAGTTTGGCTCGACTTCTCCGCGCAACTGCATTTATGTCCACGAGCTGGAATCCGGGCTAAAACTCGCGAGAGGATCCCGCGAGAAACTCGAAATGAGCGTATCGACAGAGTGGAAGAAACGTAGCCGGTGGAATTAACCAGTAAGATAAACTTTAGCGCTGTAAATTTCCTGGGTGACATTAGCGATCGAATTAGAAAGTCGCCTCCCGGGCATTCTGCCGCGCAAAACTTCCGAAACGATGAACAAAACGTCCATTAAATTTTGCCGACACGCCCTGGATGCGCGAAATAAAAGCTTATATAGACGCATTTTTCCGATTTTACCTTCGGGACTATTTCGAACGAGCCCTCATACTCTGAGCGTCGTGCCGTATCGTGTTCCCTTTCTCTTCGCTTGTCGCTTTATTTTCGAGAGGGAAGATCGGTCAGCTTTTGAATTTATTTACTGGTCCAATTTAATGTTCGAATTGTGTACGGCTGCTCCGGGGATTTGTTATCGAGAAATCGACGAGCGAGATTAATTGCTGGAAATCGCACAGACTTGTTGTAACCATTTTGAAGAATAAATTAGACTAGCTTCGCGAATGCAGCGAATTTTTATTTTGATTATTTTTTCTGTTGGTAACGCAATTACAAAGTCGATGTCAATCGATATATATATATATATATATATACATATAATACACTCAACCGAGTCAATCGATATATATACATAAAATACACTGAAAACTGATGAATATTGAATTATATTTTGGCAAAAAACAATCTTTTTTAAAATAAGAACTCATTTAAGTATAATTATATTATTATGTTCATGAAACGTATATTATTTCTATTTGTAGTAAAAATAAAGATGATTTCAATTTAGTTTTCTAATCAAAGTTTCTATTCAATTTTAATATATCAAATTTAAAACAAGCTTTAAAACAGATCTCAATTTTTCAAGAATTTTTTTAACGTAGATTACATGAGATTTTTTCAAGAAACAATTTTCGACGAATAAGTAAAGGAAATGGTGAGATTACACCGATAGTAGATTAATATCGTAATCGCAAAATGTTAAAGAGCAAAAGAGCGTTTTATATAGCGCTTTAATCGATAAGTTGCGGCGTCGATCGCAAACCATTTGCAACCCCGGCCGCGCGGCGTGGAAGAAAATATTTCATTATTTCACGTTACACAGCGTAATATATTACGATGTGTTATTACGCATCCTTCATCATTCATGTTTATTTTAATCTATGTTCTGCTTTACAGTATAGTTTATAATTGCACAGTATGACACGTGTTTGTTTTTTGATAAGTTTGGCAAATAACGCATGTACATATTTAATAACTAAGAAAATCCATTTTTTTCTTATTTACTTAGCGATATATACTTCTCGTATACAAAAGCAATTGTTTGTCGCAAGTTAAATATAGCTACAATACGCATGTTCGCCAGACGCATGTTCCGAAAACGATTCGAGATATCTTTAAAGGAAAACGAGTGCGAAAGATAAACAGAACAGAGAGAGTAGAGAGACGACAATCGCGCGCGAAAGTGGAAAAAGGACGTGAACGAGAAGATTGGATCTTCCCGAGTTTGCCAAAGAGTGAGATGCGCAGCTGGCACTACCGATTCTAAGGCGAATTGGAGTTGGACTTATCTGATCGTATAAATCCCGGCAATCAAAAGATGACCATCTAAACAGTCGCCTTCTCTTAAGAAACGCTCTTAAACGGTCGGAGAAGTACTGCCACCCCTTTTATATTCGCAACGAATAGCAGAATCATTATGCGATATAACTCGTAATCTATAATATAATTTAAATTACAACTTTATTAGTGAAAAAGAACTGACATTTATTAAAATATAAAAAAAGTGTTAGAAATAAGAATACTGATATTGTTTTAAGTATATTTTTGAACACAAAATAGTTTTTTTTTTTTTCAATATTTCAGCATTTTAATTCCTCTTTCTCCTTCCCTTTCTCTCTCCTCCTTCCCGTTATGTTTATTAATATTTATCGAATCTTATTCTAACATACAGTTTTAAATTCATACCGCGTTTCAATTTACTCGCGTCTGCATAAGACAGCAGATTTTTATTTTCCCGGCGATTATCGATTTTCATATCTCGTCGTGTCCCAAGTGTAAAGCAATAAATCGTTCCCTTGACGCAAGAGTAAAAATTGATAATTCGATAAAAAATTTTCCTGCAACGCTTGACTAAATTTGCCGACGAGAGCTTTGCCTTTATCGATGTTAAGAGACTTTCTACAAGGAAATAGAATATCTCTCTTTGAAGTTTGCAATATATATAACACAACTAAAAATATATTTCATTTTGAATTTATACAGAAAACTTTTTTCTCGCTTACACACACATATCTTCCCTTTATATAACTGCTATCGTGTCATATTATCGTATGAATAGCGTATATTTAATTGTAAAATAATTTCACTAAATGCCTGTATGACAAATATATGGTACTATAATTGACCAAAGCTTGTGCTAAAATTATTTTCAATTTCACACCGATACGATTTAGTGAACAAACGTTAATTAGAGCATCGCAGATAGACGGGTACTCGCCAACCGTGCACGAGCATGACGTATGCATTTGTTGTGTTGTATATTTGCACGCAAATTTTCCTATTTTCACAGGAGAGAGAGAGAGTGTGTGAGTGAGTAAGTGAGTGAGTGAGTGAGTGAGTGAGTGAGTGAGTGAGTGAGTGAGTGAGTGAGAGTATTATATTGGAACATTGAGAAAAAAATAATATATCATGTGCAGATGTGTGACGGCGAGCTTTGCGGCACGCCGTCATTTGTTGGTTGGCAAACTGCAGTTGAAGTTCTGCGGAAACTCGTGTCACTCGCTAGAAACTCGCTAGAAACTCATGCTTTTGGACTACACGTAACATAGCGTTTTGTCTTTCACTATTTCATAATTGCACTAGTGATACTCCTAACTTCATCAGTTGCAATTATTGCTGTGAGATCAACTGTTCTTAAGAAAATTGTGTTTAAAAAAATTTAATTTTTCCAAGCACAAATAAAAATATTTATCGGTCGCTTTACTACATTTATTTTGATAAAATTATTGATTGTTAAATGTTCGACAATATTTAAATTCAAGGAAAAATACCGACAAGAAAATCTGGCGCGATAAAACACATAGAAACGTAATGAAAGCGTACAGTTGTGTCTAGCACTTGAAGCAAATAATCTTCTAATGGATCTACTAATAGGACAAGCAAGGACACAGTTGCGTGGTGTATCTCCGTTGTGTTCTTCGCGAAAAGTAGAAAACACACTCGACAAAGGTGTCACAGTCGGTGCGATGTCATGTTGTAGCTCGAGGCGAATACATGGACGAAGCGTTATTGGCCGTATCAAACGTTATCGGGGCGAAACAATTCGAGGATATCCGCTGTCCTCGTGATGGTCGTGTCTCTGATCTCCACGTCGTGGAAACGAGCTAACGAAAATGATCGATATTTTATGGGAAAGGCTGTGATCGCGTAAAAATGATATCCATAGATAAATATCGTTCGCGTCTCATTAAATTGTTCCGCGATTTTAACACAAATTAAATGAAGAGCATAAAACGATACTTTTTCGATATTTCTCAATTGTATTACTTGTTTTATATAGGAAGCATCGAATCGTGATAATTATTTATTCGACGTAGAAAAGTGGAGAAACAGTAAGAAGTTAATTACGCAAGTTATATTTGTGCAACTCAGATCGTAAATTCACACGAAGCGCGATGTTCATTTGTATGTAATTTACTGTCGTTTTGCTTAATTGTACGCTCTTTTATAATGTATACAAGTTTTTATTTTCTTTTATTTTGTCAAATGTAAGTAACACTTTCTTCACAATGTGAATTTATCAATTTCCATAATAATTTGGTAGCGGTGGATTAATGACGAAATAATTTTCGCGTTTTACTTCCAATTGGACTGTTCCTTTCGTTAAATCAGCAATTAGGAAAGATCACATCCATTCGGTGAACAAATAGAAAGTCTCCTTCTTTCTTTCTTTCTTTTTTTCTCTCTCTCTCTCTCTCTCTCTCTCTCCTGCAAAACAGATTCGATAATATCGTCACAGCGAATTCTCAAGAAAACGAGACATCTCGCAAATAGTAACTTGATTTTGTATTCTCCAAGTTGTCGCGAGTGATCCTTACTCTCGGTGACTACTTCCTAGCGGATATGTCACTACTTTTCAGATGGTAGCGGTCTTACGCTATTCTGTACGGCAAAGGTATAGGCCGTTTGGAAAAGTGCGATACCGTTTTCTGACGGCTTACGTATAAGTCGCGGAAAGCCAGCGGGATAATAGCGACGGCCGGTATGAATCAGCCGTAAGAGCTTGGAGATCCTACCGTCGCGCAATAATATATTTCCCGTGCCGATAGCGATCGATCGTTTCGAGCGAATAAAATGTCAATACTCTTGTCGCATTACGGTTTAACTTGGATCGTGCGCTTTGCTCGGAAAGAGAGAGAGAGAGAGAGAGACAGAGAAGTGGGTCGAATAAAATATAAGCGGTAAAATATAAGAGTAGAACGCGGTACAGCACGCGTGTTTTAGTCTCTACTTGTACGACCTGGAGATAGCGAAGAAATAGCGAGAACCGTGTTCCTGGTTGCTCGGGTCGCTTTATCGTTAGAAGTGACGTACTTGGTGGGTTTCCGCTCGGCTCGAGCTCTCATCTCCATCGTAATACGTGATAATAAGAATGGCTTGCGCGCCGAAACAGCTCGCGCTCTCCTCTTTACTGGGTCTTCGTACATTTTCTGCGTACTTAGCACCTACATTGTCGTTTTTACATGTTGCAAGATGAAAGGTATGAAAGAAATAACGTAGGGCTATAATTGTTCCACGTGTGTACACAAAGTAAAAAAAAAAAAACAAAACAAAATATAGATATGCTTTTGCATAGAATTTGCAAGTAAAAAATGAACACTTTTGGTCCCGACGTCACTGAAACGCGTAGATATTTTTTCCATTTGTAAAAATATGCAAATATGTGTAAATATAAAGTTCTACCATACTGTTGTTGCAGTTTCTATGTGTTCCGTGTTACAACTTAAGTCAACAGAAGGCTCTCTCGTTGCGCTGCGATTTTCAGCGCGATGCTTTTCGTGCAGTTCTCACCGCTTCGCGGTATTCGAGCGCCGCAAGGATCTCCGGGGAAGCGAAGGACAACAGTTTCCCGAGCGGTGAGCTGCGCGCCGTGCCGCCCAGTCTGATAGGCGAGGAGGAATAACTCCTAGATGCGGGAGGAACGCGGCTGCGGAACGTTGCGAGGGGATGGGCGATACAGATAAGGAATTTTCCGTACGCGGATCTCGTGGCGGTGGGTTATCCTTTCCCAAGGAATCCAGGAGCTCGATTCTCGAGTGGGGACGAATTGCCCCTCGAGATTCACAGGGCGATCCTGGCCGCAGGGCGCGTTATATCCGCTGCGCTTAGGTACGACGCGTCCTGAAGGACGAATCGCCTCGCCGCCGCTATATCGGCAGGTTAGGATTAACACGGTAAAATTACGTTTCTTGATTTAGCAATATCTGTTTTTTTTTTATTTCACTTGATAATATCTTTGGCACATTTTAAGTGCACAAAGCTTTGCAAACAGGATTATTTATCCAAGTATTTTACGGTTTGCTTTGTAGTGAGATGATAATGAAAACTAACATTTTTGCAAGACAATATATGTAAACATGAATAAATCAAGAAAAAATGAATTTCAACATTTTGTACTGTAACTGGTTTTTCTTCTTTTACGTGCAAATATTTCTCTATTTCTCTGAAGGATGTGTATCTGTAAAAGATGTTTATCGCCAAAATAGATAAGCTCGGATTCTATTCTGTTCTACTCTATTCTAGTTTTCCTTAGCAGGGCAAATGTACAGAAGAAACATTTAGAAATGCATCGAGCTACTAGCTTCTCACAGTTTTAGATTTGCGCGAGTGGATAATACCATCCGGTAAACTTAAATCTTAAATCTTAACGTATAGAAAGGAAATAAAAGTACGCGTAGTCAAGGAAGGATTAGCTAGTTTCGATTTATGTGGCCTATAGCGAATGTAAAGTGAAATTTTCTTATTTGGCGCTTTAATCCCTCGGCACATTATCAGATTCACGAGCGATAAAACTTTCAAAGGAAGATCTCTCGGTGACAATATTGCGCATTTTACTTAATTTCATTCTTTTTCCGTTAAAATTAAAATAAATAATAGAATTAGTATTTTTATTTAAAGTTTTTAACAAACATATAAATGTGTAAAAAAACGCTTGAATTTTAATATACATTTATAGACTTTAACAGAATTTTTTCTATTTTTTCTTGTAGAGTTAAACAGATTTTTTTAAGTGCGGAAATAATTTACTATGCACAAATTGGGACTTAATGACTTGCACAAATAAAAACCGAAGCGTCAAAGTTTAAAAATTAATTAAACCGCGGAATGTATGAATTGTGCGAAGAAAAAAATGTCATCGATTTTTCATTGGTGTTTCTTTAGAGATATTGTATTAATTAAACAACAAAATTGATATCGAAATATGGAAAAGCAATACTGAGAATAACGTGTATTGTAGATGGAATTAATACGGAATTAATATAGACTGACATAAATGGACGCGCAATCAGATCGATCAGGATAAACACAATCATAATAAATCAAAAGTAGTCTGTACAATGAAAAAGATCGAATCGCAAAAAAGCAATTTACCGTTGCAAGCACAGAAAATTGTATTTTTATGTATATTAAAACGCTGTTTTCGATGGTTACATATATTAATTAAAAAGAATATCACAATTTATACATACACGTATATTCATAAAAATATACTTGACAAATGTTTTTTCTATAAACAAAACTCAAACAAGTGTTTCATAAATGAGTCTGAAATTGTGTTGTAAAAGAACTTATGAAACTACTAGTGTGTGCAGCGTTTTTGTCCGACGACAATTTTACGAAATCTTTTTGCAAAGTTTCAGTGCACTTTCTCTTTCTCTCACTTTAAACGAGACTATATTGCTACATATACAAAATAATAAAACAAAATGATGATGAGTGTAGGAAATGGAACGAGCATCCGAGATGTCTGGATCTGAGATCAAGTTACGATAAAGTGAAAGACTCGTGCGGTAGCGTAAGCACCGCGGAACGCAATGGGGTTATGGGGGAACTGAAATGGAATGTGATGTGGTGCGAAGAAGAGGGTTGTGCCGCAGCAAAACACACACGTGAGATACAATTGAACTAAACAAGAAGTTACAAGACACCATAACGATAACAAAAGATACAACCAGACATAAAAAAAAATGTTAGAATAATATCGTGTCTTTTTCATTCACGTTTGTATTTTTATTGACGTCCATGACACACAAAGTTACAAAACAACTTAAGCAAACTTATACAAGAGATTGATTGATATTGATGATTGCTCTACTGCGTGTCATTGTGGATACTAACATTCCAATAAGTGTAATCACGTAAAAATTACATAACGAATATCAAAGATAACGTTCTATACGAAAAGAGAACGACTTCGACCTGTTCTAGTTTGCACGACACTTTTTCTCAATATCCGTACGTATCCCTGAAGTACCACAAAGAGAATCAAGAATACTTATCGCGAATTCTCTCGAGTTATTCCATATCGATTGGATCACGTATATTTTCCATCGGATCAGATACCCGTCTGATAATCTCGTGGTTTATTGTCGTGTATTATTTTATACATTTTCATTTTTAAGAAAATGTTGCATAAAACAGAATGATTTCTGTATAAATTCAGCTTAATCCAACAGGAGTACATAATCAAAATTTTAATTAGCGATCATATAGCCCGCTGAATATCGAACGGTAAAATTAGCATCAATTTGCGTTAATAAAGAGCGTTCCGTTTGTAATTATGATAAAATCGTTACAATTTAGAATAATATCGTGCATGCATCAACGATGTATGAAGTATATGACTATGATTTATAATCACACATTGCGAGTCATATTAAATGTTCGCGAGCGGAAGAATAAAAATCGCGTTCATAATGCGCAATAATTCGAAGTAAACTGCATTTTCTCTTTCTGCGTAACTATGATATTGCATCTATGCAACATGAAAAAAAATTTTTTTTTTTTGAGCATTTTAACAACAATATCATTTGTTTCATGCAACAACTGCGGCAAGTTTCGCGTATATATTTTTTTTTTCTTTTTTTTCCCCCTTCTCTCTCTCTCTCTCTTTCTCTTTTTCTGTCTCTTATTTTCTGTCTACTCACTTGCTCTCGTACTATCCCTTCCGGTCTTTGACTTTACTTTTCCGCAAAGGAATTCTGTACCGCAGGATTAATTCCAAAGGCGATTCGAACGATCACGATTCCTTTGTGCGGTTGTATAGATCCTTTTTCGCTAGCACTACATCAAAGCTCGGATGTTTAATGCATTCCCGCTGGACAAGATTATCAAAACAAGGATGGTACATGAAACTATCTCGTTTGATATCGTGCAGTGGACAGCAACCGATAACTTTGCATCTTAGTAAATCTCTGAGGAAAATTAGCCGATATTAGATCAGCTTTTAATAAATCGAATCGGTGGTTCGTGTTTAATCTCGTAATGCGACTAAATTTATAAAATTGGCATATTATGAGATGAATTTTGTTTTAACATACTATATCACTATATGTAAATAATATTTAACTTATTAACTCTTTGTGCGCGATATAATATATGTATTTTCTCAGATATAATATTGCTTGCACTGAAGTAATCATTAAGTAATGTTTTCATCGATATACGAGCAACATGTACTGTAAACAGATGTTAAATATTGTCATAACTCGCAGGAAATTTTCCCGTATCCCACCGTCTGCCTCTAAGTAGATATGCTTATATTTGATCAGCCGGTTGGTGTGCGTACGGGCGGATACTTATCATCATCAGATCTTGACGCTTAATTTTAGGTTGACACGAGAATAAACACTATCAGCAACTTAACGAATGACACGAAAGCGTTAGAAACTATTAAAACGATAAATTTTAAAAGCAAAATATATTTTTTTAATCGTTTATGAAATCGTATTTCCAGATAAATTGATCAGAATTGATTGTAATATCGAATCATTCGATTGTATCTTCAAAGTTTCGGCATTTGCAGAGCATCATTACAGTTCCAAGCGTATTATAGTTGCAACATGACAGTTGCTCGAAGCAATCGTGAAATTCGCATCTTAACGCGCGCGTCTCTGACAAACGTTCCACCGGCACGACCGTAGGGCAAGCGGATTTAGGAATTCCGGCACGTAGCACCACGTACGAAATGGTCGCGTTAGCACCGAATCACATTTCACACAGACCAGACCTGTGTACCTGTCGCAGAGTGCGACGGCACTTTGCAGTCGCGTAGATAAAGACGATCGGATTTGTCCTCGTTACTTTCGAGCCAATCGAACACGAGACTGGTCGCTCAGTGTGCATCTCGACCACCTTGTAGTTGCGTTGCGCTTCAGCCGTTCACTTGCTGTTGCAAGCGAAGGGGCGAGAGACGTCTGGACAGACGGATAGAGAAGCAGACGAGGAAAAATACGCTGTTCGGCGAAGCAAACAAGTGTCGTACACTAAAGTGTCCACAGAGAGTGGCCGTAGCAGTCGGACTCCGGCTTTTATCCCGCTGCACTTCGTAACGACGCTACGTGAGCAACACCTGAAAACTTGTTTCCACGCAAGCTGCCGAGCTTGCGGCGCCACAGTGATACGAACATCTCGCGCTCTCGCATGTTTCTACATGTATATATGTACACATATATATATGTACGTGCATATATGTACATATATATATGTATATATATATATATATATCCTGAAGTACATCCGAAGACAAACGTTCAGTAAGAGATCTCACGGATTTATTTCGTATTTCATAGTTCATATTTTTTCAAAATTTCACACGACTTGTACGTATGCTACGTACGAAAAAATTGCAAAATATATTCTACTTTTTCAAATGCAAATTTCTGTCGCGTCTCCTTTTCAGACGCCATTTACAAATGGAAGAAAAATGCATTTGCGTTCTTCTCAAATTTGATAAGAATATAAATGTCTTTCTTTGTCCAAAATATATATTTAATAAAAGTAATTATAGTTTTATATTATCTTTTATCTATATATTATGTGTTAGTTATGAAGGACAGAATGTGTAATCCGTATCATTTGTTATTCACATTCATTCGCGAAAGCTTTAAATCCACAGATTTCTGTGCGCGCACAGCGGCGAATAATGTGGCGAAATGGCAAGATCTGCATCTACTATTTACCTACCGAGTACTCTTTGTATTATCTGATTAACACACTTTACATTAAATTAATCGTCGCTGATATTTGCTTTAAAGTATTTTTTGCGCGACCTGCAATTTTTAATTACATCTTGCAAAATGCGCGCCGCGAAGACGTTTTATGTCGTAACAAGATAGTAGGAAGGAAAGAGCTTGTGAGATCAACAAAGAAGAATCGTGTAGATAAAATAAAAATGAGATTCCGGCTTGAAGTATATTTTTCATTTGTACATAATAAGGTTAATTACTACGAACAAGTTATATTATTTTCTAAAGGGACTTTTGACTTTATGTTAATAAAGTGGGGTATTTTCTAATGAAAATAATAACTATCAACACTGTCTTCTAAAAACATTTTCAGGCAGTTATACAATATTTATATTTAAAATATATTCCACGAACATATGTCTCTGATTATTTTGACACAAATGATACTGATCAGACATGACGGTTCCTAAAGGCCCTTCTCAAATAGCAAATCTCACTCGTTCTTGCACATTCCCGTTTGTCAGTATTTAGAAATGTCAAGTAATACGTTTCCTTTAAGCAAAGCCCGAATAACCGCTAAATCGCAACTCGGCTTTTTGCAATGTCCTCCTGGGACATTCACGACGGTGATGCGACGTCCTTCTTGTTATTCGAGAATTCGGATTACCCGACTTGCCGAGACAAGTTCTCGGAGTCGGGTGATACCGAGCGATCTGAAAATCATACGCTCGATCCGTCAACGCGGCATCCTGAGGACCTGAGAGAGTATCGAATTATGCATAACTATGCGCTCTCGTGTGCTGCCGTCGTGCATAAACACATTTACCCAACACAGAAACGATGTTCGTGAAATGTAGGTCGCCGACACATCGTTTCTAATTCTGTGCGATACAACAGCTCTAAATATGTGTCGTGATTTGACTCTATTCATATATGTTTTTGCTGTGATTTAATAAATGTTAGATGTCCCGATTTGTTTCTACATAAACGTTAAATATAGATAGACGTTTGATCTCATCATTCAGTACTCACATAGCGCTCTCAAATAGCTTAACAACACTGAATTTCCAATACGAATTTTCATCAATTTATGGAAATCTCACCCTACCTATCGAGAAATTATTACTTTTTTCATTTTTTCATCGTTTATGTCGTAACACGCAAACGATCTCGGCTATCAGTTTAAATCGTAATTTGATCCTAACGAGCAGCGGAAGCGTTGACGCTGCCTTCTCTGTTGCGAGGAATAAAAGCGAGCGATGAAACGGCGACATGTTGATGCGACGAGAAAAAAAAAACAAGCGGATGAGATTTCCGGTAGGATTGCGGGTGCGGATTTTTGGAACACGAAGAACCGGTGCAGAGGAAGTGCGCGAACCCGCGAGCAGCTTTTTCCGGGCAAAATTAGTTTATCGGCCGGTGCAGCTCGCGATATTCAACCTATCACGACGAGAGGAAGGGAGGGCAAAGAGAGATGAACGAAAACGCGGAGATTGATGGCGAAGCATGTGAAGGCGAGAGAAAAGTCGAGCGGAGACAGTGCGGCGCGATAAGCGCGAAAAAAAATGGGTCAACCTCTATTTTGCATTTGCATTCGCGGGGTCGGACATCGATTCGCGGCAACCTCTGAAGGCTCTCCGCTTTCATCGTTCTCGTCGGAGAGAGAACGAGCCGATGGACGCGCGCAGTTTGTCATTTTGCTGTTTGGTGCAATAGCATTGAGAGCCGTCTCTTTATGAAAGCGCACATACTCATCCAAAGCTATTTTGTTTATTAAGAAAAATGCAGAAAAACAATGCGCGCACACGCGCGTTTTGTCATAAATATGTTGATTATACTCGTCGCAGCGTAAATCGCGGTTGAACGTAGTTTTTATTTTTTTTATTTTTTTTTACAAGAGATTGCATTTGCGTAAAGGAAAAACATTGTTACGTAGTAAGCGTCTCTACGTACGTTCTCTCACATAGTCATCAATCAATGCGGTCACCCATTCGAAGTTGAATTCAGCTCTTTTCGCGTATAAAATATTGTTCAAAAAAACCATGACAGTCAGCGCTTTTTCTCGGAGGCTTATAATATCGATTAAACGCAAAATATTCGGCATTCAACAGACACTCGCGCAATTAATCGTGTTGACAATCCAGAATGGAGAACTACGCTCGTACATTCTGCATCCACGTCACAATGCGCATTACTAAAAGCCAGCGCATTGCATTCTTTGATCTGTCAAAACGAGTGGCGAACAGTGTGGCGTTCGATTCAAGGATGTACTCATGCGTAACGGAAGTGATTGTTACGCACGAACGAATGCGTAACGAGACCGATAAGCCTTCCGTACGTCGCATTGCGGTACACCTGCGGCCAGCGAGAAACTTAAAGGTGCTGTTTAGAGAGATCAAAGCTGCCGAAATCAAACGTGTTCCAAAAAAACTAAAACATACATTTATAAGAATATCTAAACGTTGAAAAAAAAGAAAAAATTGCCGTAACAAAGCTCCGCGGACAAATCGTTTAATCGATCGATAGTTTGCAAGAAAGCGCTGTAGCGTTTATATGTTATAGCGTGTGTGCTTGCAAAGAAAAATGTGTCTACGCGTAACAGACATAATCGGTCACGCACGAATAAGCATGTAACGAGGTCAGTAAACTCTTAAGATATTGAATTACGAAGCAATTCAGCCTAGCAAGAATTTTCAATTTCTACTTACACCGCGCGTTATCGAATGCCTTGTACATAGCTTTATCTTCGATACAGCTGTGAGCGGTGGAGATTTCGTTATTCGCGGAGAAGCAATAAGGGAATAGCAGCAGAAACACGATATACTATTACCAAGCATCATCTCTGTTCTCGGGAATCTATCTACTTTTATAAAGATTGTAAAGATTTGCTTACTATCTCAATCTCTGTTCATAATCCGCTAACGAAATTTGCGATGTAAAAAGTTGCGCGCGCGCTTATCAGAGATTTCAATTCCTTATTCTTTATAAAGCGCTGCTTTGTTTCTCATTATAGATGAAAAGTGAATGCGTGCGAAGAATCGAAAACTTACGTTAATTCTGAAGTAGAATTGGAAAGAAAAGATAATGACATACGCGAATCAATGAAACACCATTGTTGAATAAATCTGTGATGAAAATTAATTTCCACACTATATCTAAAATCCGGCAGTAGTTCGCGACATTTTATCAAACAATAACATTTATTTCAGCGGACGCATAGTTACACGCTCTGAACTCTCATTAAATCTGAAATGAACAAACGCGCACGACACGCGTTACCGGAAAGTGCTTGCAATTTTTCGCGAGCGTGGAATTACTCGGAACAAAATCATGGATTGTGCGGGAGTCCTGGAAAATCTGGGATGCGGGGAAACGAATTGCCCGAGCAAGCGGGGAACGAGTAACGTTTGAACGGAGAACGTGCTCATGCGTGACGGAAGTGATCGTCACGCACGACCGAGTGTCTAACGAGCAACGATGAGCCTCCGCTGTAACCTTCACACCCTCGCGAACGAGTTGCAATCCCGGGCAGCGCGATAAACATCGATCCTCTCGCTCTCGCGAACGCACGCTGTGTATACTTTCTCATTCAAGTCGATCTTGTAAATGACTTACATTAATTCGACGATGAGCACTTTTCACGACGGAAAAATTGTTGCGTCAGTCAAAATTAATATCTGCAATATTGCAATAATTTAGAAAATATGATAAGAAAGAGAACCGAGAGGCTACGGACAAACAAACTTTAATCACAAATTTCTTGAATAATTTATGATTAATTTTCTTCTTATACGTATAGCCAGAATATCAATCATTTTTTAATTAATAAAAAAGCTATGGTGTAGAGTGGAAAAGAAGCGTAACAAAATGTCAGATTTCCGATATTTTTGTCACAAGTAAACTGAAGCTTCCAAAAGATCCCATTGATTTCAGAAAACTTTTCAACGTTATTTATATCTTTGAATGCGTTTAAATCGCTCCATATTATACCGCCGAAAAGATTTGAGATTTATTCAACTCGCACCGGCGAATCAATCATCCGAGTATCGAAACCGTAAATTACTTGTACTAGTTACAGTTTCAGCATCGCATGGCGCATACGTCATATTTATATGAAACGCGCCATCTCCTAACAATCGCACACGTTGTTTTTGTACTTTTCTTTCAAAGTTTATGCTTTTAGGACAGTGTTGTTGACTGGTGCCTACTGTCCATTTTCGCGCGAATTTTCGCGTCTACATAAACATGGACGCGTTGCTTTCGAATGCATTTGCGGAATTCCCAGAGTGCTCAATACCGCAATTCGTAGAATTCAATTAACGGAGGAGTTTCGAGCAGTCTTGCTAACTGTTCTCGTGGCGGAAGTGGCGCGTTAAAAAGCGTATGAAAATATTAGAACCGCGACGGAAGAAAAAACGAGAACCTCTCGTTTTTATATTCTTGGAGAGAGAAAAGATTCTACCCTCCAAAGAATAAAATACGCTTTACTCATCTCTGTGAATTAAAAGGTGCAGCAGGCGTTTTTATATTCAAGAAAATCGGGACACAACTATCCCGTCCACTAAATCCTCTTATCTTTACATGATGACGGAATATGAAAATCCCCTGTCACCGACCTTTTAGAGCGTGCTGAGATGCTACGTAGCTTTAGTACGCGATGCACAAGTGAGATAATCATCTCATATTTATTTATGAAAAATTCCGCAAAGCTGACGCATAGAACAATACCCGCGCCGAATCTCACGCCTTCTTTCTTTCGCAACGTGTTACATTGTGCTTCGCATCGATCATTCGTACAACACCGTGTTCAACGTATAATATTTTGGAAACGCCTTTCGTATGTTTTGAGAACCTCTGCTTCTCCACTGTCGGAAGCGAAAAAAGAAGAGGCAATCCGCGCGTATTCAAGCCTATTTACGTCTCTGAAAGCTTCTTGGCTTTCGTTAACCCGGACAAAATTGCGCGAATTTGCTATCTACGCCGATATAATAATTGCGCTCGGAGAACTCGGCAAAGTTCCGCGAGGCATTGAAACGATACCTATGGATGACACTGGAAAATGAAGCGAAGCGTTTGCCCATTACCCCAACTTTGGAACACGCCAAGTAGTAAAGCTCCACTAGTCATCCTTCGTACTACAACAGGTGTTGTTACGCTAACTTATCTAACGAAACCGGTCGATCGGTCCCAAGACACGAGCAATGCCAAGATTTCTATCTTTATCAGTATACAAGTTGACTCAAGTTTACAAATACATCTGATATAATTAGTTTATTCGAAACTGATGTGAATGTTTACAATTTTTTTTAACCAAGTCTTAGTGGCAATTTTATATAAGATTTTCGAATAGGATGTATTTATTGAATAGAGATTGGTAGAAAACAGAAAGTTAAAATCGAAAATTCCAGATCTGAGGTTTACTTGGACATCTTCCGGTTGAAGAGCACCGAGGGACCGTTCCCACGACCACCCTCGGCAACGAACGACGTTACTCCGCACACCACGCATTTCCTATTTATTTATCCGCGAAGCTGCATGGGGGTGGGGGCGACAGAGAGAAGCTCTGGTGTGGCGGGGACAGAGAGTAACAACCCCCCACTCGGCGTCGGCGTCGGCGTCGGCGACGGTACTGGGGGTTCGTTCTCCGACTCCGTTGTCCTCGACGTAGTTCGGATCGCGCTCCGGTTAGTTTGCTTGCTGTCCGCGCGACGGCAGCACCAACTCTTCAACCCCTCATCGGTATCCTGTTTCTTACGCCGCACGCAACCCCGACCCTCCGTTCCGCGCGTTTGCCACCCTCGACTGGAGAATCCACGAATCGGCCGAACACAACCGCGGCGGCGGGCGCGCTCAAATGCCGGTCGTTCTCGTTTATGAGACGCGCCTCGTCGCAGCCGACTGACGGCTGCCGTGGCCAGCCGGAAGTACGAGCGTCGCGGAAAAACCGAAGAAAATTCGCGCGGGTACGGCGATGCGGCAAAAAACGCAGAAAAAAGCGGCAAACTTGTGAGTGGAAGCTGAGACGCGAATCGTGCACACACCATCAAAAGGTGCCGTAACACTATCGCGTGAGAAGAACTTCAAGATCGGAGAACACACCGTTTTCGGTACCGTCGCGTGATTGTTTCTTTCCGGGACATTGTTCAAAGGACCACTCTTCGACAGAAAGTATGCGCGAATTGTTCTCCAAAATATACGTTCTTGTTTACTCTCTCAAAATGGTGTGATCATCAGTGAGTTGTAGATGTTAGGAAATGTCGAAGGAAACGCGCAGAGTGATCGAGCTTGGTGTAAGTAATCGGATCGTGGTGGAAGAGAAGTATCCTGCCTTGCGTCCCATCACAGAGACACGTTAAGAATGCACGCTTTGCGAGGACGAAGACGTGAGCGATTCTCTCGTCTCCACGTTTCTCTCTTTCTCTTTCTCTTTCTCGGTTCTTCTCTTATTCCAACAAATTTTTGTCCCCATTAAGTGATGACGCGGATGAGATTAAAAGCTTAATATAACGTCGTTACGTCGATACGTTTTCTACGATATTATCATTTTTACGGTGTATTCGTTCTTATAATTGACTTCACAAGTTACAGCGCCGCCAAATATAAACATTATTATATTAAAAACAATAATATGAAAAAATCTATAAGTTTATTTAATAAAAAACGTAATTAAATGTCGGCAAAGACACGCATATCGATTCGTTAACGGCAGATTTTTCTTTTCCGTTACTTTTTCATCAGCGGTTAGTTTTGTCACAACTATCCGGATTAAGACTTTATCGAGATAAGACAAATTGCTTGATAAATTGGTTCGTTAACGCGGTTAAAAAAAATCTTAAGAAGAGAAGAAATGAACGAGTCGACGTTTGCAAAATTTAATTTTTAATTTTCGTAGCTGCGAAATTGCGTCACGTCGATCTGATAAATATAGAAAATATTAGCCTTTCTTATCGTCAGTTATATTCTCTAACACAATCTTAGACGAGATCGAAAATGACAATATTTTTTTATGAACGTTTAACTTAATGCACTGTAAATTTCTCCCTCTTCATATTATAAGCACTCGCCATAAAAAATCGAGCTATCGATACTAAAACTTGGAGTAAATTAATTGCTTCATTATAACGATCCGATGCAATTTTCCGTTTCTTGCGATACGCGAGAAAAATCGCTAGTTCCAAGAAGTGAGCTTTCGTGAAAGAATTTCTCCTTAGCGAGCGAGTGTCGATTTAACGCGAATTAACGTAATGGTCGACGATATTACGAAGATAGTTGTACGCGAACGAGTTTGTCGTAAGTAAAGACGTAACGACGCTTTCAAAGAGTCGCATAAGAGTCGTCTCGTCTCTGAAATCTAAAAAGGACACCCTTAACAGCGAGAGTTCTTAATGCACGCGGCTAAACTTTCTCTCTTTTTCTCTCTCTCTCTCCCTCTCTCTCTCTCTCTATCTCTCTCTTCCCTCTCTCTCCCTCTCTTTTCTACTTTGTCGTGAATATCAACACGCGCGAGAGCTAAAGCTCATCTACCAAGATTAAAACTTCATCGAGATAAAATAAACGACTTCATCGTTGGTCAAAATCGAGCATAGTGGGAGCAAAGTTAATGAGACCGTTTGTGAGGACCGCCTTTGATTACCGCGAATGTCATTGAAACATTTTATCTGGAAAGAATTGTCCCAACGCAAACCGTTCTACTACTTATTAAAATGGCTAAATTAGGCTAGGATTGTCAAGCGAAATTTTTTGACAGACACATCGCGAAGTGAACGAGCAGACGCGATGACCATTACTCGATGAAATTCCGGCAGCGTACGGCTGACGATCGGACACAATTGCACTGGTCGCCGCTGCGATTGCGGTGTCGGCGCGAAATTAATGGGACTAATTCGGCACAATAGCGAACGACGCTAAACTGGCAAATATTAGGATATGTCACCGTTGCATTCGAACTGTTCAGCAATAAATAGAATAAGATGTGACACCGTCGATCGAGAATATAGATCATCTTAAATGAAACATGACTGATTATATTAATCATTGTCCACGAGAAAAATAATATACCACTTTATTTTTCTGCTAAAAATAATTCAGCCAAACTTTTAAAATTATATTGTGCTTTGCAATTTAATCAAACGTGTCTGATTTACGTCGTAATAGTTTGCGTCAGCTTTGTTGATTGCACGACATTACACTATTCTGCTCTAGTTACTGACAACTGATAATGGCAAATGGCGCAATAGTGTATACTGCTAAATAGAGAACGTTAAGACCACTCATTAAGCACCAGGCTTTGTAATAATCCACGAGAGTTTCACTAGGATCAGTTGATAGGCTTATGACAACAACTGATTAATAGAAGTTGACTATCGAATGGTTGGCAATATGAAACGCTATAATATTATTAAGAAAAAAAAATAGCCAAACTAGTTATTCTCTATAAAAGTGGTTTCACAAAATTTAGAATAAAAAATATTATTGATATATATAAGTGAATCAGTTTTAAGATATATCATTATCGTTCTTATTTCCACAAATGTAAAAGATAAAAATAAAATAGTGTTGAAAATAGAGCAAAATGATTTGATGAAATTTTGACTTAAACGAAGAGAAAAATGGGTTAATTATAATATTAATTAAAAGACTCTTATATATTAATTAAACAAGATATAAATTTTTATATAAAACGTTATTCATTCACGTATGCTTTCTTTCATTAGATTTTGAAAGTAAAGTATTTTTCTGTCTGCTTGTGGTAACGAGGAAAAAACGCTGCGGACAAAATTGTAGTTCAAAGAGAGCAATGCAGCGTGAGAAAAATAATTTCCTCACCAATTTCTCTCTTTCTCTCTCTCTCTCTCTCTCTCTCACTGTGCTTTTCTCAACAAAAAAAATTTCGGTTTTTTAATGAATTTATTATTCAACCGGTTATTCTTTTCTAACGCACAAATTTAATAAAAGTAAACGTATTCGTGCTACTTTGTGGTCTAATTTAGAATATTACATTAAATTGTCGATAACAATTTCACACAGTTCTATCACGTATTATTACCATTCAATAGTTACAGAACGTAAAAATAGAAAAATCAATTTAGATATAGAATAGAAAAATCAATCTGACTTAAAAAGAAAGAGAGAGAAAAAGAGAATAAGATTTCGAAAAAGATTTCTCTTACTGAAGACATTTCTCTTTGTGACAAATTTTTATCGTTCTTGATAATATAAAAGTATATTACAAAATTATGTACATAATAATTAGAAACATAGATATGCAATCTGCGGCTCTCTCTTCTCTCTCTTCCTGTTATTTCTCACATGTATATATTTCCTTATGCGAGACATATCGCGTGTAATAATGAAAGCGATCGAAACACATTGAAAACGTGCGCGCCCCGAATAACTCGCAATAAGATGCATTCCGCGTGCGTCGTGCATAACTATGGATGACCAGTTTCGAGGTAAACCTCATGTTGCAGCGAAGCTTGGTTCACTTGGAAATTTGATTAAGCAGACGCAGAGTGAATGTTAATAGGGATATAACAGGCGTATCCTCACATCGCATTGTGTTCAAGGATGGCGGGAGAAGGAGGTTCGAAGGGGTGAAGTAAACTCCCAACGGAATCAGGCCCCGGGAGGAATTTTAATTGTTGCTATAAAACCGAATTACGTCCACAACAGACGGCAGAATAAGCCGCTTGGACGCAAATAGAAACTACAGTTCAGAAGACAGAGTTTAAAACGCACAAAGACTAATCACATGAAAAAAAAAAATAATAATAGTCTTCGTTAATTTAGCAAACTGTTGCGTGATTTTAAAATGTATGAATATTTGTCGGAATATCTTAAAGGGGCGTAATAAAGAGCGGGAGATCGCAACATACGCGCATTGAGAAACGTTAAATATTTATAACGAATAAAGCGATTTTACACGTCACCTACAATAAAGTTAATTACTCGAAATCAAGCTCCGCTAAAGATTCGATTACTGCGTTGACACTGCTCTCTCGACAGGCGAATGGTGTGTGAAGAGTTTAAAGCGAAGTGGACCAAGTACTCAGGCCGTGAAGTTGACTAAAATGCAGTTAACGCGGATGTGCCGCGAAACTTGATAAAGTAAATACAACGATAGTGAGCCCGGGACACGGTGCGGAAATTCACCGCGTCAATGTTATGTTTTCCACTTTAATTGTTCTATTGTGCGGATATTTTCTACGCTCTCGCACACTCGATCCGTGTATTCAACTTGTTGTTTGTCTTTTCGAATTGTTTAAGCGTTTCTATTGCGATACACATATAGCATATCGAACCGAATGCCGTAGAGAAATTTACTTTCTATGTCTCGGTAGGAACAATAAGCGAGAAAATTTAAGAAGTTGTACGGCGCGCGTATGACAAAACAATGCGGTGACACAAGGTAGCAGATATCTTGTTCCGCGTTGCACAAGTAGGGACACGCGAATCGACGTGCCATTATGACGTACAACAGAGACGTTTTGCTGAATCGTATCTAATGTACACGTCGCTTGTACAACGATACTTTGGCCTGACGCGCAGCAGCAGCCGTCTCGAGTACGAGAGGCGATAAGAGAGAAGTTTTGCGATTCGCCGGAAAGTTTCAATAGGAATATTCAATGGGACAAGAATAGTTCACTCCCCGCCTCCATTTAAACCGCATCGCGGCACGCGAGCTTGTTTCTCACGGTTACAATTACACGCTACATTAACAACAAACAACAATTGCGCGCGAGCGGTGCCCATATCAGTTATTCAATTGCCATTAATAACTAAATATCGCTACACACACCTCTCCCTCTCTCAAGTGTTGAACCACTTGGGGAAAATACGGTTATCGCACAACTCAATAGATTTCCATTGAGTTAATGTGGTCGCGCTGATAAAGTACAAGCAGAGGTGGTGCCGCGTTCTTACATAATGCAGATGTAATTTACTTGTAACGAAGATTAATGCGAGGATCTCACACGTATTCGCGTTAAACTTTTATCGATTAAGTGAAAATAAACTTTCGCTTTTCTCTCTCTCTCTCTCTCTCTCTCTCTCTCTCTCTCGATTCTGTGCGTAATATCGGATGCGAGTTATTTCTTGTGAAAAGCTCGTATTGAAAGTAGTAGTATTTTTATCGAATGTATCGCAAGCAATCATAATAAAATTTTATCTGTATTCTTGACAATCTCGCTATTGAATCGACGTGGAATCACGTCGCGCTCCTTTTCACTTTATCTTTTTTTGCGCTTGTGAGAGAGGCATGTAGCAAAAAATAGTGCAGCAGAAGGAACAGATCGAGCGAAAAGGATAGGAACGGAGTGGCGCGCGTGTGCGGAGCTTAAAGCCGTCACGGGGAAATGCCAAACACGTCACAGTGCTGAAAGAATCAGAAAGATCGAAGGTACGAAGGGTGTATAAAGCCTGTTCGTACACAGTATAAAGCGCACACTCACGTGTACCATCGAATCTTTTATTTCGTTATTCCTTAGCCTCCGTCTCTTCTACTAGCATACTGCTTCTGTTTCCTGGATTACTTTCGTGCATACGTAACCAATGTTCCTTTTCTTTTCTCACGTAAATCTTCGAGATCGTGTTCGGTGTGTCGAATGGTCACCTTCCGACATCCCATATTCGATTTCCACCGACCGCCTTCCGTAATTTCGCGTAATTATCATCCTTCTCTTTACCGGCTAAACTCGATTTAATTATCGAGAGATAATTCTCGTTTCATTCAAGTAACTATGCTGCGGCGAGCGCTTCGTGAACGCATCTCGCCTGTCTATTCGTTGAGTGTGATCCAGATATGAGAATCTGTCGGAACGTGCGCACGTGATTCCGCAAATTTTGCAAAACTCCATTCCGCCAACGACATTAAAACGCGAAAGTTATACAACGTAGATAGTTTCGTGTAAGTTTCGCAAAATTAATGTTTTATATTTTCTTATTGCGTTGTATTTTGCAAAATAACGCATTTATCTTGATCGCGTACATAGTCAACTATTATATGCGGTTTCAACTTGTGCGCGGTTGCAAAAATAACAAAAATCGTTTTCCACATCAGTCTGCGAAACATTAATCTTATCTCCGGCAAAATGACATTGTCATGCGCCGCTCTCTTCCGACTCGTTCCTAATATAGAACCGGTGTCGAATTTACATCGAGATGCAGCGGCTGGCGAACCTGCGGAAATTCTCTTCCAGAAGCGATTCCTCTTTATTGTCATCCCCTAAATATTTTTCAGCTCGCCATTCGCGCCCCGTTCTGTTTCATGACACCTTTCAATCATACGATCTCCTTCCACTTTTCGGACTACAATGGGTTTTACGTAGTTTCCATCGAATAGCTTGATCGATTTGCGCGGTATGCCATGTACCAGAAACGACAACGATTTTTTACCATCATATGTGCGACCGTGTCGGCTGTCGGTTTGGTTACTCTTTCGTTTCTCTGATTGACGTTTTTCTTCTATTACGCTTCGTGATCGCGCGAGTGTGATCGGTTGCGTGCAAAAACGCAATTTTCATCGATGACGCTTTTTGTTTATTTTTTCAAGCGCGCACATATCGTCCACGGAACAATATTGACCTATTTGCAAAAAAAAAGTACAAGGTGGAGATGCGATAATAAACACGTTCTATATTCAGCTTGGATGTCAATTATCTCAAGCAAATCAAATGAGCTACTAATTCGACACGCAACAAGCTTATAGTTGAAATAACGACATTTTTATATTTTTGGTGAATATACTAAAGTGAAAATTTGTGAAAATTATTGGATCACACATTTGTTTTTTGAGAACAATAGGTAGCCAATATCAGATGATAAACTTTATACTCGAAACAATTCTTCTCTTTTCTCCGTGTTTCATTTCTTTTCACCGTTTTCTTTTCTAACCGACACTGTATGATTGAAAAAAATGTTCCTGTTTCACTGAGCGGAATCGTAAAACATCAACGTGGATATTGAACCATTAATTGATTCTAAAGACAAAACGCTGCTAACGAAGGACTAAAAATTGTTCGCTTTAGTAAATGTAAGCAAACACATCTTTTCTATTTATTTATTTCGAATTTAAATACTCAGGATCAAGTTTTGTTTTGGCAGAAAATCTGTGCGTATTATAATATTTTTGCTTAAAAATGTGTTTTCGTTGTTATTGTGAATCAAGTGTCAAAAACTTGATTATGTATGAATTTATTATAAAAAAGATAGACTCATTTGTCATCTATGTTTGAAAAACGCGCATAAATCTATCTTACAAGTTGGCTCCGTGTAGCAGCAATTTTGAGCGTCATGATATTACGGCTTTCAATTTTGACGACGACTTGCGCTGACATCGATATAGTAGCAACATATGTCACAACACGAAGCCATGCGAAAATTTGCCTTTGCTTTCAATGGGCTTTGTCTACATGCTCGACCATTCGACACGTTACACGACTTGCAGTTTTCGTTCATTTGTGGCTTAACGTTAGTTTAAAAGCGGACAAAAGGCGGACTCGCCAAAAATAGTTTTCAATTTGTGCGAAAATTAATCCGTTTTCGCGGATATCACTCTTCGCCACGGATTTCGAATTCACTCAAGTTACCTCACACACAAATGGTCGCGCAATCCCGTGCTGCGACTTCTGTCACTTCCACTAGCATCCGTGTCAAAAATAAAATCCTGACTTTGCTTTGAAGCTTTATATGCAGAATCGGCGTCAGCGGTCGCAATAGGTATTTGTATTCGGATCGCAAATATCGTCAAGCGGAACCGCGCGAACATGGTTCTTTGCGATTCTAACTTTCATCTTTTGTTCGGAAGAACACACTTCGCGACTTTGGTTTATCTTACCGCGTTTGTTCCTTTCAGCGGTACTCTTTTCCCGCCGATATTGCGAATGAAGGCTGCCTTACGTATTTTGCATCATCAATCTGCGATGAGACCGCGGCGAGATCGTACTACAAGCGATATTTTTCACACGTTTTTCTGATAAATTTCTTTAATGATTTATACATGTATTTATAGAATACGATAAAGCGACTCGCTTTTATGTTACAATTTGATCAAAACACGGTTAATTAAGAGAGACCGAAAATTTGATGCAAGCTGTTACAAATCATTGACGGAAATTCGATCACCGAAAGCAGTCGTATGGAAATGCTGCGAGAGTGAAAAATCCGAAAATTTCCACGCGCGTTTGTAAGAAAATTACTCGGTTACCGCGGAATATCAGCAAAGCTTTTCAAAAAAAAAAAAAAAAAAAAAAAAAAAAAAAAAAAAAAAAGAAGAAATAAAAACGAGAAAGAAAAAAAAAACGCACTGCACAGGATGCAGCGCGATACGTTAACGAG